>NW_026647776.1:0-96399 GCF_950295315.1 Erinaceus europaeus
AGAGAAATGGAGGCAGGGGGAGACAAAGAAGGGGAGAGAAAGACACCTGCAGACCTGTTTCACCACCTGTGAAGAGACTCCCCTGCAGGTGGGGAGCTGGGGTTCGAACCAGCATTATTATGCTGGTCCTTGGGCTTTATACCACCTGCTTAACCCGCTGTGCCATCCGCCCGACTCCCCCATGTTACTTTATTTTAATTTGGTGCAAAATCACAATAGCCTAACAGTCAACCAATCAAGAAAATCTCTCAACTGGCAGGGTTCTAGGTCTTATGAGCACAGTGACCACTAATTGCTTAGCATCTGGTTCTGCTGCTATAGCTCCATAAACAGAGACACACCGATCATTCACCCCACAGGGTGAAATACAGGGTGAAAACCTCCAGTGCACTTGCAGCCCCCTTGTATCCACCACCTGCTCTGCCTGTTGGCGGCGGTGGTGGGGGTGTTAAAATCAAGTTGTGGAGGACAGCAAAGAGAAATAATGGTAAGATGTGATGAATGCTAAGAAAGAGACAAACAGGCTAAAAGCACACAGAATGAAAAAGGCTGTCTGGCTTAAAAAGTAACAGCATTTGGTGTGGCAGGTGGCGGCACCCCTGGTTATGTGGACACAGTGTGCAAAGACCTGAGTTCAAGTCCCTGGATCCGATCTGCAGGGGAACTTTTCCCGAGTGGTGAAGCAGGGCTGCAGGTCTGTCCGCCTCTTTCCCTCTCTATCTCCTCCTCCTCTCTCAGTTTCACTGTTTCCATCCAATAATAAATAAAATACTAAAATACTAAGAAAGAATGTGAAAAAAACAAACAGCAGCAGCTAATGTGAAGTTCTTTAGAAAGGGTAGTCACAGGAAGCCTCTGAAAAGCAACAAGTCAACCAAGGCGGGAAAGGTGATAATGAAGGACCATGTGAAGTCAAGGGAGGTAGCTTTCTAGCAGAGGCAAGAATGCCTGAAGCAACACTCTACTGAGTGGTCATCAGAAACGTGACCAATGGGGCTAGACGAGAGACATGATAGAACTTAGGGATCGCAACCTCATCAACACAACTAGTGCCACCCCAGCATGCTTCACTTCAGACTGTGTCCAGAGATGTCAGGCATGTAATGACAACCCTTCAGCTTCATCACTCGGGTGAGACCTTTTCTTTCATAGTATCTCTAATTCCATTCCAGGCGGTTCACTTCCTAACAAAGTCTCAAAACCTAGATATAGACCAGGTCCTGTGAGAGAGAGCATATGTTCACACGTATCCATAAACTAGGGCAAAATATATACCTGAAAGCCGAAGTACACAATAGTCTGCAGTGGGTACCCCCCACACTACTTCTGCACTATTCCAGCCTTTAGATCCATAATTGTTCAACAATTTGTTTGGCTTTGTATGTTAACTCTCTTTTCAAACACCAGGTTCCAGATGCTAGCATGATGCCGGCCAGACTTCCCTGGACAGACAACCCCACCCATGTGTCCAGGAGCTCCGATTCCCCAGAGCCCTTCCCCGCTAGGGAAAGAGAGAGCCAGGTTGGAGTATGGACCGACCTGTCAACGTCCATGTTCAGCGGGGAAGCAGTTACAGAAGCCAGACCTTCCACCTTCTGCATCCCATAGTGACCCTGGGTCCATGCTCCCAGAGGGATAGAGAATGGGAAAGCTACCAGGGGAGGGGATGGGATACGGAGTTCTGGTGGTGGGAATTGTGTGGAGTTGTACCCCTCTTATCCTATGGTTTAGTCAATGTTTCCTTTTTATAAATAAATAAATAGATAAATAAATAAAAACTTACCAGAATTTTACTGGGTTGAATGATCTTCATATAAAGAGAAAAGTAGGAGAAAACACACAGACTACTGCTAGAAACTTCTGGTACTATGTGAAGATTATGGTTTCCTATTTTGACAAGCTACTGGCATTTTTTTCTCAATCCATCCTGTTTTAGGTGAATAAAAGCCTTACATAATCAACAGCTATGAGAAATTTTTTTATAAACCTGTTTGAGCAGAGACAGCAATTTTTCTCCCAAACTTGTTCTCATAAAGACTGTTTGTAAATGAAAAATCTGTTTACTTTTTGAAGCAGAGGTCAGTTTTTAAGTCACTGTCTTGATATACATACACATTATCCAGCCTCTCCATTCTACCCTTCAGTTATCATTCAAAGACATGAGAACATTCTACCTTCTGAATCATTTCCTTTCTGCTGAATGATAAAGACAGGAAACATCTATGTAGATCCTTATACGTGAAACTCAGAAGTTGAATCAAGCCAGCAATTATGAGTCACATATGTGTCAAGATCCACCAGTGAGCATCATAGTTGTTTGTTTGCTTTTGTTTTGAAATCAGAGCACTGTTCACCTCTGGCTTGTGGTGGTGGCTGGAGGGACTGAACCTGCAATCTGAGAGCATCAGGCATGAAATCTGCTATCTATTGCATAACCAGGATGCTATCTCCTTGGCCCCATTTTTTTGTTTTGTTTTGTTTTGTTTTGCTTGTTTTCTTTAATGTACACTCTTGGTGATGAAACTAATGATCTATAAATCTATACATCTACACACACATATACATTTTAAGGAAAATAATACGCTCGAGTCACAGGCATGAAAGTTTTTTTTTAAGAAATACTGTGGGAAATTTCTCCCAGGCTGAGACCCATCACTGCAAGTGGACAACTGACCAAAAAAAAAGCAGCCCTTTTTTCTGACTTGAGATCACAGCACTCAGAAAATACGCACAGCAGAAGTTTCCCCTTTGTCTTTCCCAGTTTTCCTTAAATGACTGACTTGTGTATTGAGAAGCAGGTCCAATAGTACTAACAGCAGTTTACACTTGAATGGTGAATGAATAGTTATCATTTACTTGGATTAACATCCAGCTATTGTTGGAAGCACAGAAAATGTATCAAATTATACAGTCCTCTGTATAACCTTAAGGTATGGTCCTATTACTTATGTATTATCAAGCTAAAGAAACTTCCCTCAAATATTAATATTTACTAAGTCAAATCTACTTTGAATCTTCCTCCCTCTCCCCCCCCCCCCTTATCTCTGGGGCTTCACTGCTTTAGGCTATTTTATTTTTTTTAGATAGACACAAAGAAAAGTTAGGGCAATCAACTCCAGCATTAAAGCTTCCTCCAGTTCTGTGGGGGCCAGGCTTGAACCTGGGTCATGATGATCCAAGTGAGCTATTTTTGCTGGTCCTGAGTGTTTAAGGCTATTTTAAAACTATTTTTGTTCCAAGGCCTTGCAACATTGTAACACAACTTATAATCGCCAGTCAGAGGGTCATAAACACTGATCTCAGCTTGCTCCAAATCCAGGTGAGCCCTCTTACTATTGCATAGCCTTGGGAAAGTCACCAAGCCTTTCTATAACTGTTTCATTTATCTATAAAACAGCCTTGACAATGACATCGACTTGTATTGCGCAGAGGGTGAGATGAGCTACAGATTAAAACTTCTTGAAAGTGTCTGGAACACCGCCTGTACACACCAGTGTTAGTGACAGCGCTACCACCGCCATGAGGGCATTTAGCAAATGGCTGCTCCATTTAATTTACTCATGATTTCTACCCTCCACCTGCCCCCAAATGTGTCCTTATTCCTACTGTTTGATTTTCACTGGCTGACAAAAGAAATGTTCTCAATAGGTAAGCAGTGTCCGAGGAAGGCCATACTCACTTTGGACTACGGGAGAAGTCTGCTCATCACTGTGAAATGTGGTCATCAAGCTAGACAGTAGTGCCTAAACTGTCTCAAAGTGTGTCAGGTGTTCTCCTTATTTATTTTGCTTTTCCACTTTCTATTTTAAACCAGACAACTCACTCTGGTTTATAGTAGGGTACTAGAGGATTGAAACTGGGACCTTGTAGCCTCAGGGTAAAAGGTTGTTTGTTTGGTTTGGTTGCATGACCATTATGCTATTATCCCCCCCCCCCCAAGCTCTCTCCTCCACTCATCATCCAGGAAGACCCATCCATGCTCTCTACACCTGAGGCAAAGCACAGGGACAGATACCTGGAGGGTATTTCCTGGTTGCCTGCACAATTCTACCTCACCAGAGCTGAAGGTTTAACTGGAACCCAGTGGCTTTTCCCAAATCTGTTCTGCCACTGTAATATAACTAAACTAGATAAATAGTAGGTAGGGCCAGGAGTTGGCTCACTAGGCAGAGCGCTCACATCTCCATGTGTGAGGACCTGTGTCTGAGCCCCTGGCTGACACATGGGAGCACCATGCAAAGGGGAGAAGCTTCACACGTGCTGCTGTAGTATCTGGCCCCCTTTCCTCCCCGTCTATCTAGCGAGAAAAAAAGTCTGCCAGGGTCAGATGCGCTACTTTGCTACTCTTACTTATGGGGGGAGCGCACACACAGATACCACTCTGGTAGGTTGAAAGGCATCCCTCCAATCGCTATTGACTTATGTGTACACAAAACACCCACAAAATGGGTGACACATGAACAAATGAATTCTTAAGAATTTTATGCAAAGGGACTCTCATGTCTGAGGTCCCAAAGTCCCAGGTTCACTTCCCTACAACACCACCAGAATTCCAGTAAAAAAAAGAGAGAGAGAGAATTTTGATAGAAAAGATCGTTCTGCAAGGTTTGATTTCATCTAAGAAACCAAAGTTAGCAATCTTTAGGTACACATAATTGATGCGGCTTATATAAGAAAGATCATATCTAACTCTGAACAACAGACTCCATTTCACCCTCAAAGACCTTGGGCCTATATCACGAGACAGGTGAAATAATCAAGCATACTAATTTACATAATTTCTCACTTATACTTTTATACTTCAACTAGACAACTAAGCCATCTAACTATGACATAGGATCAGAGGTGCCCACTGAACTTTAATTTAGAAACTTTGACTGGAATTCACATACTGATCACATCTGAATCCCGGTAGAGTTCCACCACTTTATAGAGAACTCACTGCTAAGTACATTTTTCTAGCTCTTTAGCCCAGAAGCTAAAAAAAAAAAAAAAAAAAAAAGGCTATTGACAACCTGGGGATGTAAAAACTCAGATTTGATCACAAACAGCCTGAAGTGGTTTATACTAGAGGCAAAAACAAAACAAAACAAAACAAAAAAAACAACCTCATAAATTTAAATATCTCTGTAGGACATTTATAAATCAGGACAGAGTACAAAGCTGAAACTCATAACAATTTTCACTCATCAAATCAAAGCTCAACTACCGTGACCCTGTATTAGTTTTTTAAGGGTAAGGAAGCAGCACTGGTTTAGAGGCCTGCTTACATGTAATTGTGGCAACAGAAAATATTTTCATTATTTGAAGAGTAAAGTTTCAATTATCCAGGAAATGTACTCATACAGAATAGTTTCTACATTAGACAGCAATGTAGGAAGAAAAAAGTTTGTTATAGCCTAGCTAAATGTTACCTACAACTGTACATTTCCAACAGTGGGACAAGAAATCAGTGACAGCAATTTTGAAAGACAGAAATAGAACAGAAACTACACATTGCAGAGTGAGGGACCTGTGTATTTTGGTAAGAACTTTAGTGTTTTCTTACCACTTTGCATTGAAAATAGCTTTCTTAACTCTCAGTCAAAAGAAAGCCAAGTAGGGTGGGAGTAGATAGCATAATGGTTATGCAAAGAGACTCTTATGCCTGAGGCTCCAGAGTCCCAGGTTCAATCCCCTACAACACCATAAACAAGAGCAAAGCAGTGCTCTGGTAGGGAAAAAAAAAAAAAAGAAAGCCTAGTAATATTTTTATACATCACTATGAAACAGAACCACACAGCTAAACTTGTAATTTCACCAGATACTAAAGAAAGTCTACAATTTTAAAGAAAAATTACTTTAGTTGTGTCAAACAGACTTATTTTCCCCTAGTAACCTAATCTCAGGATCTAACTAGAAACTTATCAGCACTTGGGGCTGGCTGAAGTCTAGGATGCATACAAATGCTACTTTTCAAACTGCTTACAAGCTGTAAGAGACCTTGATTTTATTTGCTTGTTTACTCTGAGAAGCAACTGGTGACCTTGGTGCCATTTTTCCAAAGTCAGTGATGTAACCTCGATGTCACAACTTGGCCGACCCCACAGGCAACCTGCCAGGCAGCCGGACACTTTCTAACACTTCACACCGACCTGGCTAGTTTTAAGAAATAGCTCACCATGGCAACTAAACACAGAACTAAAAAGTTATCTCCAGTACACATTACAATATACGAAAATCAAAGATAAGCTTTGAGCAGAAAACTTCTGTTTCCAATCAGCTTTCAGAAAGCGCGCAGGGAAAGCCCACTGGTCTCCACTCTGCCCTGCCCCCAGCCAAGAAGCAGGCAGCACATGAAGACAGCTTAGCATGCCTGGGGCTTAGAGTCTGAGATCTAAGTTCTGTGGCTGAATGCAACGCCCTACCAAGAACAACAATCCTCCTAAAATGCCCCTGGAAGCAAATCTCCATCTTCTTTCAGTTCTAACTCTGGTTAGAAGCATCTACACTTGGGTCTTGGCGTTAATCAGCGATTGATAAATGAGTTTTCAATTCCTATGAAGTTCTCAGACAACCAAGTATAATACGTAGTATTCTCTGACGCTGTAATACAGGTATAGAAAGGAAAAGACGCCTTTTTTTTTAATGTCAGGATTATGGCGGCGCTGGGAACTATGTCTGGGTTCCAGGGCCTCAGGCCAGATGATCTGTGAGTCTTCCGACCTGCTGCTCTGCACAGGTCCACTGCTCCCGTCTGTCTGCTCACTGACTCGCAGCCGCTCTGCACGGGTCCCAGTGCTCCCGTCTGCCTGCTCACTGACTGGCAGCCGCTCTGCACGGGTCCCAGTGCTCCCGTCTGTCTGCTCACTGACTCGCAGCCGCTCTGCACGGGTCCCAGTGCTCCCGTCTGTCTGCTCACTGACTCGCAGCCGCTCTGCACGGGTCCCAGTGCTCCCGTCTGTCTGCTCACTGACTGGCAGCCGCTCCGCACGGGTCCCAGTGCTCCCGTCTGTCTGCTCACTGACTCGCAGCCGCTCTGCACGGGTCCCAGTGCTCCCGTCTGTCTGCTCACTGACTGGCAGCCGCTCTGCACGGGTCCCAGTGCTCCCGTCTGTCTGCTCACTGACTCGCAGCCGCTCTGCACGGGTCCCAGTACTCCCGTCTGTCTGCTCACTGACTCGCAGCCGCTCTGCACGGGTCCCAGTGCTCCCGTCTGTCTGCTCACTGACTGGCAGCCGCTCTGCACGGGTCCCAGTACTCCCGTCTGTCTGCTCACTGACTCGCAGCCGCTCTGCACGGGTCCCACTGCTCCCGTCTGTCTGCTCACTGACTCGCAGCCGCTCTGCACGGGTCCCACTGCTCCCGTCTGTCTGCTCACTGACTCGCAGCCGCTCTGCACGGGTCCCAGTGCTCCCGTCTGTCTGCTCACTGACTCGCAGCCGCTCTGCACGGGTCCCAGTGCTCCCGTCTGTCTGCTCACTGACTCGCAGCCGCTCTGCACGGGTCCCAGTGCTCCCGTCTGTCTGCTCACTGACTCGCAGCCGCTCTGCACGGGTCCCAGTGCTCCCGTCTGTCTGCTCACTGACTCGCAGCCGCTCTGCACGGGTCCCAGTGCTCCCGTCTGTCTGCTCACTGACTCGCAGCCGCTCTGCACGGGTCCCAGTGCTCCCGTCTGTCTGCTCACTGACTCGCAGCCGCTCCGCACGGGTCCCAGTGCTCCCGTCTGTCTGCTCACTGACTCGCAGCCGCTCCGCACGGGTCCCAGTGCTCCCGTCTGTCTGCTCACTGACTGGCAGCCGCTCTGCACAGGTCCCACTGCTCCCGTCTGTCTGCTCACTGACTGGCAGCCGCTCTGCACGGGTCCCAGTGCTCCCGTCTGTCTGCTCACTGACTCGCAGCCGCTCTGCACGGGTCCCAGTGCTCCCGTCTGTCTGCTCACTGACTCGCAGCCGCTCTGCACGGGTCCCAGTGCTCCCGTCTGTCTGCTCACTGACTCGCAGCCGCTCTGCACGGGTCCCAGTGCTCCCGTCTGTCTGCTCACTGACTCGCAGCCGCTCTGCACGGGTCCCAGTGCTCCCGTCTGTCTGCTCACTGACTCGCAGCCGCTCTGCACGGGTCCCAGTGCTCCCGTCTGTCTGCTCACTGACTCGCAGCCGCTCTGCACGGGTCCCAGTGCTCCCGTCTGTCTGCTCACTGACTCGCAGCCGCTCTGCACGGGTCCCAGTGCTCCCGTCTGTCTGCTCACTGACTCGCAGCCGCTCTGCACGGGTCCCAGTGCTCCCGTCTGTCTGCTCACTGACTCGCAGCCGCTCTGCACGGGTCCCAGTGCTCCCGTCTGTCTGCTCACTGACTCGCAGCCGCTCTGCACGGGTCCCAGTGCTCCCGTCTGTCTGCTCACTGACTCGCAGCCGCTCTGCACGGGTCCCACTGCTCCCGTCTGCCTGCTCACTGACTCGCAGCCGCTCTGCACGGGTCCCAGTGCTCCCGTCTGTCTGCTCACTGACTGACAGGCCCGGCCCCCGGTCTGCCTGCAGCCACACAGCACCTCGGGCCTAGGGCAGCGAGGTGCTGAAGCCCTGGCTGTCTGTCCGGAGCTCAGGACCTGGCACTGGGATCCGCCATGGGCCAGTGCTCTGGCCTCTCTCCCTTTTCAAAGCAAACACAACTCATCAAGCAGAAACAAAACACAGGTGAACCCCGGGCAAGCCAGAAGTTTCTCTATTTACTGGGCCCCAAGTCTCAAGTCAGAAAGACCTGCGAATTCAAAATCAAAGTTGAAGTGAACAATGTGGGTGGTTTCTGGCCGAGGCCCTGCAGGGTCGCTTCTCCTGGTCCTGATTCCCTCCTTGGAGTCAACTCAGCACCTGCTCAGGTGGGTCCCAGAAAGGGGGAGTGGATGGAGGGAGAGAGAGAGGGGAGAGGGAGACATGGGAGAGGGTGAGAGAGGAAGGGGGATGGGAAGAGGGGTGGGGGAGAGGGGGAAGGGGGTGGGGAAAGAGAGAGTGGGGGGGAGAGGGACAAGGAGGGAGAGGAAGGGAGAGGGGGAGAGGGGAGGGGAGAAGGAGAAGGAGGGAGAGGGAGAGGAAGGAGAGGAAGGGGGAGGAAGGAGAGGAGATAGAGAAGCAGGGAGATGGGAAGGAGAAAGAGGGAGAAGAAGGAGAGGAAGGAGAGGAGGGAGAGGGAAGGAGAGGAGGGAAAGGAAGGAGAGGGGCAGAGGGAAGGAGAGGAGGGAGAGGGAAGGAGAGGAGGGAGAGGGAAGGAGAGGGGGCAGGGGGGCAGGGGAAGGAGAGGGGACAGGGGGGCAGGGGAAGGAGAGGGGACAGGGGGGCAGGGGAAGGAGAGGGGACAGGGGGGCAGGGGAAGGAGAGGGGACAGGGGGGCAGGGGAAGGAGAGGGGACAGGGGGGCAGGGGAAGGAGAGGGGACAGGGGAGCAGGGGAAGGAGAGGGGACAGGGGGGCAGGGGAAGGAGAGGGGACAGGGGGGCAGGGGAAGGAGAGGGGACAGGGGGGCCGGGGAAGGAGAGGGGGCAGGGGGGCAGGGGAAGGAGAGGGGACAGGGGGGCAGGGGAAGGAGAGGGGACAGGGGGGCAGGGGAAGGAGAGGGGACAGGGGGGCAGGGGAAGGAGAGGGGGCAGGGGGGCAGGGGAAGGAGAGGGGGCAGGGGGGCAGGGGAAGGAGAGGGGACAGGGGGGCCGGGGAAGGAGAGGGGGCAGGGGGGCAGGGGAAGGAGAGGGGACAGGGGGGCAGGGGAAGGAGAGGGGACAGGGGGGCAGGGGAAGGAGAGGGGGCAGGGGGGCAGGGGAAGGAGAGGGGGCAGGGGGGCAGGGGAAGGAGAGGGGACAGGGGGGCAGGGGAAGGAGAGGGGACAGGGGGGCAGGGGAAGGAGAGGGGACAGGGGGGCAGGGGAAGGAGAGGGGGCAGGGGGGCAGGGGAAGGAGAGGGGACAGGGGAGCAGGGGAAGGAGAGGGGACAGGGGGGCCGGGGAAGGAGAGGGGACAGGGGGGCCGGGGAAGGAGAGGGGACAGGGGGGCAGGGGAAGGAGAGGGGACAGGGGAGCAGGGGAAGGAGAGGGGACAGGGGGGCAGGGGAAGGAGAGGGGACAGGGGGGCAGGGGAAGGAGAGGGGACAGGGGGGCAGGGGAAGGAGAGGGGGCAGGGGGGCAGGGGAAGGAGAGGGGACAGGGGGGCCGGGGAAGGAGAGGGGACAGGGGGGCAGGGGAAGGAGAGGGGGCAGGGGGGCAGGGGAAGGAGAGGGGACAGGGGGGCAGGGGAAGGAGAGGGGACAGGGGGGCAGGGGAAGGAGAGGGGACAGGGGGGCAGGGGAAGGAGAGGGGACAGGGGGGCAGGGGAAGGAGAGGGGACAGGGGGGCAGGGGAAGGAGAGGGGACAGGGGGGCAGGGGAAGGAGAGGGGGCAGGGGGGCAGGGGAAGGAGAGGGGACAGGGGGGCAGGGGAAGGAGAGGGGACAGGGGGGCAGGGGAAGGAGAGGGGGCAGGGGGGCAGGGGAAGGAGAGGGGGCAGGGGGGCAGGGGAAGGAGAGGGGACAGGGGGGCAGGGGAAGGAGAGGGGACAGGGGGGCAGGGGAAGGAGAGGGGGCAGGGGGGCAGGGGAAGGAGAGGGGACAGGGGGGCAGGGGAAGGAGAGGGGACAGGGGGGCAGGGGAAGGAGAGGGGGCAGGGGGGCAGGGGAAGGAGAGGGGGCAGGGGGGCAGAGGGGCAGGGGGCAGGGGGCAGGGGAGGCAGGAGGCGGGAAGAGACGTCCCGGCCCTGCGCGGCGCAGCCTCACCTTGCCCGGGCTTCATGCCGCCTGCAGACGTGCGGCCGCGGAGGGCGGAGGGCGAAGGGCCGGTCGCCTGCTCGAACCCTGGGCGGCCGGGGTGGCGGTGACAGCGGCCGGCGGCCCCGCGTCCCCCGGGCGGTCGCTCCGGCTCCGCCGCCCCACGGACCTGCGCCGCCCGCCGCGTCCCCGCCTCACCCGCGCCTCTCGGCCCCGCCGCCCGCCGCCCGCCCAGCTGCCCGGGTCACGCCGAGGCCCGCGCCCGGCTCTCCGCGGCCGCCCTGTCAAAACAGCGCGGGTCACGTGGCCCGACGGCGGCCGTCGCGTCACTTCCTCCCCGCCCCCGGGCGCCTGTCGTCATGGCAACGCGGGCGGCGGCGCGGGTCCGGGGGCGGGTCGCGCGTCCGCACCTGCGCGGGGGGGAGGAAACCCGGAGCCCGCGGGGCGAGGCGGGCCGCTGCCATGACCCGCGACGACGGCCTGCGGGGCGGGGCGTCTGTGGAGGGGGCGGGGCGGTGTCTGGGGGAGGGTTGTCTGTGGAGGGGGCGGGGCGGTGTCTGGGGGCGGGGCGTCTGTGGAGGGGGCGGGGCGGTGTCTGGGGGAGGGTTGTCTGTGGAGGGGGCGGGGCGGTGTCTGGGGGCGGGGCGTCTGTGGAGGGGGCGGGGCGGTGTCTGGGGGCGGGGCGTCTGTGGAGGGGGCGGGGCGGTGTCTGGGGGAGGGGCGTCTGTGGAGGGGGCGGGGTGTCTGGGGGCGTGTCTGGGAGCGGGGCGGGGCGGGGTGGGGTGTCTGGGGGCGTGTCTGGGCGGGGTGTCTGGGGGCGTTGTCTGGGGGCGTGTCTGGGGGGGTGGTGTCTGGGGGGGCGGGTCTCTGTGGGCGGGGTGTCTGGGGCGGCGTGTCTGGGGGTGTGTCTGGGGCGGGTCTGTGGGCGGGGTGTCTGGGGGCGTGTCTGGTGGGGCGGGGTGTCTGTGGGCGTGTCTATGGGCGGGTTATCTGGGGGCGTGTCTGGGGCGTGTCTGTGGGCGGGGTGTCTGGGGCGTGTCTGGGGCGGGTCTGTGAGCGGGGTGTCTGTGGGCGGGGTGTCTGGGGGCGTGTCTGGGGGCGGTGTCTGGGGCGTGTCGGGGGGGGGGCGGGTGTCTGTGGGCGGGGTGTCTGGGGCGGGTTGTCTGGGGGCGTGTCTGGGGCGTGTCTGGGGGGCGGGGTGTCTGGGGGCGTTGTGTCTGGGGGCGTGTCTGTGGGCGTGTCCACGGGCGGGTTGTCTGGGGGCGTGTCCGGGGGCGTGTCTGGGGGCGGGGTGTCTGGGGCGTGTCTGGGAGCGGGGCGCGGCGCCGGGGCGGGGTGCTGTCTGTCCAGGGACAGCGTGGGCGGCGCTTTGAGCGGAGCTGGGGCGTCGGTGCGGCCGCAAACAGCTTCCTGAAGCTCGCGAACTGTGACTCAGGGCGCGGCGTCCGTCTTGTTGTTGTCCCAGTCGCGACGCGACGTGCTGCCGTCCCGCCCCGCGTGGGTGGGGGCCGCCCTGCAGACGCCGAGACCCGCACCGGCGAGGCTGGAGCCCCTGGTCGCGGTCGGAGGCCGCGCGGAGATGGCGACGGGGGCGGGCAGGGTCGGACTCGCGGTCCTGAGCGTCGCGACCGAGGCTCATTTTGGAGCGAAGGTGTCTGCGTGTCACTGCCGTCTGGGGGCCCAGCACCTGCCCCCGCGACCCACTCAGGTCTGCCTGCGCCCCTGCGGTTTCCGGCTTGTTTTCCCCCTGCAGGTGGAGACCAGGGGCTCGAACCCAGGTCTTTGTGCGTTGTAACATGTGCGCTCAGCCGCGTGCGCCACCGCCCGGCCCTGATTCCAGAGTCTTGCAGAGTGTATGCACACGTCGCCCATCGGAAAAGTTCTTGTGTGAAGTACGAGAGGGAACTGAGTCACAGTTCCCACAGAAGCGGGTCCTGCTGTGAAAATGCAGTGCCCTTTAGAGAGGTTTCGGCGGCAGCCCCGGGTCAGACCACATCTCTGAGATGGCCTCTAAACCCAGCAGACCACATCTCTGAGATGGTCTCTAAACCCAGCAGACCGCATCTATTGAGATGTTCTCTAAGCCCAGCAGACGGCATCTCTGAGATGGTCTCTAAGCCCATCAGACCACATCTCTGAGATGGCCTCTAAGCCCAGCAGACCACATCTCTGAGATGGCCTCTAAGTCCCCATCAGACCACATCTCTGAGATGGTCTCTAAACCCAGCAGACCGCATCTATTGAGATGTTCTCTAAGCCCAGCAGACGGCATCTCTGAGATGGTCTCTAAGCCCATCAGACCACGTCTCTGAGATGGCCTCTAAGCCCAGCAGACCACATCCCTGAGATGGCCTCTAAGCCCAGCAGACCACATCCCTGAGATGGCCTCTAAGCCCAGCAGACAGCATCTCTGAGATGGTCTCTAAGCCCAGCAGACAGCATCTCTGAGATGGTCTCTAAGCCCAGCAGACCACATCTCTGAGATGGCCTCTAAGTCACCAGCAGACCACATCTCTGAGATGATCTCTAAGCCCAGCAGACCACATCTCTGAGATGGCCTCTAAGTCACCAGCAGACCACATCTCTGAGATGGTCTCTAAGCCCAGCAGACCACATCTCTGAGATGGCCTCTAAGTCACCAGCAGACCACATCTCTGAGATGGCCTCTAAGTCACCAGCAGACCACATCTCTGAGATGATCTCTAAGCCCCCAGCAGATCACATCTCTGAGATGATCTCTAAGCCTCCAGCAGACCACATCTCTGAGATGGTCTCTAAGCCCAGCAGACCACATCTCTGAGATGGCCTCTAAGTCCCCATCAGACCACATCTCTCAGATGGCCTCTAAGCCTAGCAGACCACATCTCTGAGATGATCTCTAAGCCCCCAGCAGACCACATCTCTGAGATGGCCTCTAAGCCCAGCAGACCCCATCTCTGAGATGGTCTCTAAGCCCAGCAGACCGCATCTATTGAGATGTTCTCTAAACCCAGCAGACGGCATCTCTGAGATGGTCTCTAAACCCAGCAGACGGCATCTCTGAGATGGCCTCTAAGTCACCAGCAGACCACATCTCTGAGATGGCCTCTAAGTCACCAGCAGACCACATCTCTGAGATGGCCTCTAAGTCCCCAGCAGACCACATCTCTGAGATGGTCTCTAAGTCCCCAGCAGACCACATCTCTGAGATGATCTCTAAGCCCAGCAGACCACATCACTGAGATGGCCTCTATGCCCAGCAGAGGAGCGCCCTGGTCTGGCCCCAAGCCTGGATTATGCACATGGCAAAGCAGTGCATTGTTCAAGTGAGTTATTTCAATACCCCTTTTCTTCCTTATTTAAAAATATTTATTTTTGAAAGGGAGAGAGAAAGAGAGAGAGAGAGGAGAGAATTAGAGCATCACTCTGGCACATGTAATGCCAGGGATTAAACTTGAGATCTCAGGCTTGATAGTTTTAAATTTTATCTACTACCACTGTTTTGCAGTTTGTAAATGAAAATCTTAATTTGAAGTTCTATCAAAATTAGAGATCAGTGTGGCAGGGGGAATAGTGTTTAGAAGTTGGGTTATTTTCAACAACTCATTCAGATTTTTGAAATTACTGTTCATTCACTCTGCACACCTCAACAAGGTTTTTGTTGATCTCTGGAAAGGAAAGGTAACCAAGAAATAGACAGGATTACTACCTTGATGGAGTTTATGGTACTGACTACTATAGTTTATGCATTGGTTAACTATAGTTTATGACTGTAGTACTAGACTTAGAAGTAAGAGGTTCTGGGAGTCGGACAGTAGCGCAGCAGGTTAAGTGCAAGTGGCACAAAGTGCAAGGACCCACATAAGGACCCGGGTTCGAGCTCCCAGTTCCCTACCTGCAGGGGCATCGCTTCACACATGGTGAAGCAGATCTGCAGTTGTCTTTCTCTCCCCCTCTCTGTCTTCCCCTCCTGTCTCCATTTCTCTCTGTCCTATCCTACAACGACGACATCACTAACAACAACGAAAAAAACAAACAAGGGCAACAACAGGGTAAATAAATAAATATAAAAAATAAAAAAAAAGAGGTTCTGCGTTTGATCCCTGGCATCACATGTGTAAAAAGGATACTGTTTTTTTTTTTTTCCTCTCTCTTTCTCATTCATGAGTAAATGTTTATTAAGGAGCTATTTGAACTCAGTGGAAACAATCTCTTTCTAATACTAGAACAAGGGTTGTGGAGATGTCATAATGGTTATGCAAAAAGGCGTTTGTGCTTGAGGCTCGGTAGTCCCAGGTTCAGTCCCCAGCACCACCATAAACCAGAGCTGAGCAGTGCTCTCGTTAAAAAACAAAAACAAAAAATCTAATACTAAGACAATTCTACAGTTGTATGAAACATGCCCGAAGTGATTGGAAATAAAGATATTCCTATGCACATAGTTCTAAGTGTTGGTAGTATGTGTACTTGCACTTAGGGCAGATAAAAAAAACATGTATCTCTGGTTCCTAGTTAGTGAGGGGCAAAGGCGATGCAACAGGAAGTCAGAATAGCTGGTAGGTGATTTGCCTGTCTTTTATCTGATTTGCTCTCCATGCTGCTTCCCTTACAGTTCCAAAGACTTGGGCGCTCTTAGCATCAAGGCTAATCCTGTTCCCAAGGCCATAGGACCTGGATCTGGAACCATGGACCAGATAAGGCTACCAGTAAGAACTGGTGCTTCGGGGATCGGGCGGTAGCAGTGGGTTAGATGCACATGGCGCAAAGTGCAAGGACCCTAGTAAGGATCCCGGTTTGAAACCCTGGCTCCCCACCTGCAGGTGTCTTTCTCTCCCCACCTCCCCCACTTTGTCTTCCCCTCCTTTCTCCATTTCTCTCTGTCTTCAACAACAATGACATCAATAACAACAATAATAGCCATAACAACGATAAAACAGATAAAACAACAAGGGCAACAAAAGAGAAAAAATAACCTCCAGGAACAGTGGATTCATGGGATAGACACCAGGCCTCGGCGGTAACCCTGGAGGCAAAAAAAAAAAAGCCCCAAACTGGTGCTTCTCACATCTTGAATGTCTAGCACCAATGAGAGGACCCGGCATCGAGTACATGTCATCCTTTGTCTTCAACGAGGGATGATCATGATCCTGTGCATGACTGCACTGTATAGTGTCCTTATTTTGTCTTAACCTGTAAGTTGCTATCCTGGTACTTTTAGATTTCTAAAAGTTCCAGTTTGTAAGTAATCATCCAAATGTAGAGTAGTGATGCCATAAAAATCACAGAAAGTCAGTTACAAATATAAAATGCATGTCTTCACTGTCACGAAAGAACAGCTTTATAACCGCTAACTACAGGTAATAGTGAATAAGGGGGTTATGAGTAGCAAATGGAAATATTCTGAGGGCTGGGTGACGGCACGCCTGATAGAGCACACACACAACCATGTGCAAGGACTCAGGTTCAAGCCCCTGGCCCCCACCTGCAAGGGAAGCTTCACAAGTGGTGAAGCAGTGCTGCAGGTGTCTCTCTTTCTCCCTCTCTATCTTCTTTTCACCTCTCAATTTCTCTCTGTCCTATCAAAATTAATTAATTGAAAATATACTACTATAAATATGATGCTTGGGAGGCCTGCTTCATTACAAAGTGTTGTGGTAATAATCACTAGTAAAACTAATTAATGGGTACAGATAAATCTAGTATTGCCCAATAAATGAAACAATATCAGACTGGACTTTTAAGTCTTTGAAGCAACAAGATGAAAGACAGGCTCTCCTTTTCATATAAAAAAATGTATCCAGTTGTTCAGCTGAATTCATGACAACTCCTTTCTTCTTGAGAAACATCAAGTCACTGCACACGTGTGGTTCATGTAAACAACCCTCTGACTTCTGTTGAACTGGTTGGCTGACTTGCTGTCTGAGGTCTGTTTGTCCACCTTCTATAATAGGCACGAGGAAGTGAAAGATCAGGCTTCCTGGTGCCCATTTCCAGAACTGCAAAAGCTTCTGAACTTCAGCCTGTGGACATCTTCCCTTGTTGATGTAATCTTTCCTCCTTTCTTTCCTTCTTTCTTTCCTTCCTTCCTTCCTTCCTTCCTTTGTTTCTTTCTTCCTCTTTTCTCTTCCTCTGGTCCTGGTGGTGCTGGGGATTTAGCCTGCGACTTACGCTGTCTCCTCAGCCCTTTTCTTTGATTTCTCTTTCCCCTGTTTTGTATTTGTGATTTAACAAGATTTTTTATATTTAAAAAAATAAAGTATAAATACTGCCCGGCCCCCACAAGATTTTTTTTTAACAAAATGATGCGATGTTGGAGTGTGATTTCACATCCCCACATGATGTGAGTGTCATCATACCCTCCACCAAAATCCCGTGTGCCCCCGTAGCTACCATAGCGTTCACAAAGTCCAAGAGATAGTTTGGTTATAAATTTTTCTCTTTTCTCTTTTTAGTAAGTTTGTCATCTATAGTCACAGAAACCGTTCACCTGAAGGTTTGCTGAGCTGCTGGAGGTCCCCAAACCATCAGGATGTAAGGTCTTTTAAACAACTAATAATTGTGGAGGCAGGATTGTAGTTCACCCAGTAGAGTACATACTTTACCATGTGTGAGGACGTAGCTTAAGCTCCATGGCCACTACCAGCAATGGAACTGTGCTTTGGTGTCTCAACCTCTATCAGAGAGAGAGAGAGAGAGAGAGAGAGAGAGAGAATGGTACAATTCTTTAGGAGCAAAGCCCCAACAAAAAACCCTGGTGGCAAAAAATAATAATAATAACCACACATTTTATGATAGCAGTTTGTACTCAGCCTTTTACAGATGTTATGCACTCGATCCCAGTATCAGCCTGTTGTGTTGTGGATTGGGAAACTGAGGCTTAGAGAGCTGAATAAGTTTCCTAAGACTGCAGTTCATAAGTGGGAGGGGCCTGCTGCCCAATTGGGTGCGTCTGACTGCCATTGCAGCACTATGGAACTACAGAGTCAGTCAGAGGGTCTCCAAATGTGCGAGTGGGTAAACTGAGGCTTTGAGCCATTCACAAGGGTTGCATATTGAGAATGCAAACTGTTGTGTATGGACTTAGATGCTTTGAAATGTAAGTTCTGAATAAATACCTCTGGCTACATATAAATGCCAGCAGCAGATAGTCACAATTGGTTACTAACAACAGCTCTATTTCTGGAGCACTTGAGTAGAAATACTGTTTGTTTGTTTGTTTGTTTGTTTATTCATTCATTCATTTAGCCGCCAGGGCTATTTATCACTGAGGCTTCGTTCCTGTACAGTGATGACCTCAAGGTTCCAGGAAGGCATGTCCTGCTCTCTCCTTTCTTTTCTAGTTTAGAAAGAGAGAAAAGGAGAGAGGGAGAAAGGAGAAGAAACACATGTAGCACAGCTCCACCACTCATGACGCTTCTCCCATGCAGACGGGGACTCAGGGCTTGAACCCAGGTCCTCCAAACACGGTAAATAGTGTGTTCTTCCCCGAATGCCATCTCCCAGGCCCTGTAATCACTATTCTGGGTACTTACAGGTCCTAGTTCATTTAATCCTCACAACAGCCCAGTTAGTCCCCCAAACTTAAAATGGAATGGTAGAGAAAGGAAAGGTGAATAATAGGACTCATTCATAGGACCGCTTTACCCCTGCACAGTAGAAGCTGTCTTCAAAATCAGTGGCGGTAGATGTCACTAAACAATTAAATTCTTCTTGAGCTTGTAGAGACAGTTAAGTCTATTACACATCAAGTCACTGACCCTTTAGGTCTTTTCATCAGAATATGTACACCCACCACATCTGAAGGAAAATTCTAAGAGAGAGAGGGAGGGAGGGAAATGATTCATGTCATTTAACTTGGGGAAAAGTAGGGGAAGGGTTGGAGAGATATCTTAGCCTGTTAGAACATAGGATTTGCACTCCTGAGGCCCCAGAGACACAGATTAACGCGGCACTAGCATAAATCTGACTTGAGCAGTGCTTCAGTCTCTCTCTCTCTCCCCCTTTCTCTCTTTCATGATAAATAACTAAAATAGATAATCACTTTAAAAAAGAGACGTGGATACAAGCAACAGAAATGATTGCTGGGGAGTCGGGTTGTAGCGCAGTGGGTTAAGCGCAGGTGGCGCAAAGCACAAGGACCCGCATAAGGATCCCGGTTCGAGCCCCGGCTCCCCACCTGCAGGGGAGTCGCTTCACAGGTGGTGAAGCAGGTCTGCAGGTGTCTGTCTTTCTCTCCTCCTCTCTGTCTTCCCCTCCTCTCTCCATTTCTCTCTGTCCTATCCAACAACGATGACAACAACAATAATAACTACAACAATAAAAAACAATAAGGGCAACAAAAGGGAATAAATAAAATTAAAAAAAAAAAAAAGAAATGATTGCTACTTCAACATAAGATGATAAGCTAAATGGCCATAAATTGGGGGGGGGGGGTTTGTGAGCAGTTTTACCCTCGGAAATATATGTTATTTTCCAGAGCACTTCTCAGTTCTGGCTTATTGTGGTATTGGGGATTGAATTTGGGATTTTAGAGCCTCAGTCATGAAAGCCTTTTAAAATAAGCACTATGCTACCTCCCCAGTCCACATCGGGAAAGATCTGTATGAAAAACCTTTTCTTAGATTTTCTCCAATATATTATCTCCAATATACTTTTCTTTCCCCTAAAATTTTACCTTGGACTCAGGCCTAGATAAATAAATTATGCAATATATACTCAATAGAACACTACTCTGTAGTTTAAAAAAAAAGACATTGTTTCCTTTAGGATAAAATGAGTGAAGCTGAAGGTGATCCATGCTTGGTGAAGCCAGGAGGTGAGCAGCAGCTATAAGCTAAGACTCTGGCTCCTTCCCTAAGGCAGGCCTGGCACATATCTGGGAGCTGGGGTCAGAGTTTGGGACTGGAGGGCTGGGTGAGGGCAGAGAGAGTGGCTTTCATATTTAAAGAAGGTACACACACACACACACACACACACACACACACACACACGATTAACTGTGCACCTCAACAATCTGACCTGGGGCGCATACACACACACACACACACACACACACACACACACACAAACACATGATTAACTATGCACCTCAACAATCTGACCTGGGGCGCATACACACACACACACACACACGATTAACTGTGCACCTCAACAATCTGACCTGGGGCGCATACACACACACACACACACACACACATGATTAACTGTGCACCTCAACAATCTGACCTGGGGCGCATACACACACACACACACACACACACACACACACACACACACACAAACACATGATTAACTGTGCACCTCAACAATCTGACCTGGGGCACACACACACACACACACACACACGATTAACTGTGCACCTCAACAATCTGACCCGGGGCACATACACACACACATACACACACACACACACACACACACACACATGATTAACTGTGCACCTCAACAATCTGACCCGGGGCACATACACACACACATACACACACACACACACACACACACACACACACACACACACGATTAACTGTGCACCTCAACAATCTGACCTGGGGCGTATACACACACACACACACACACACACACACACACACACACAAACACATGATTAACTGTGAACCTCAACAGTCTGACCTGGGGCGCATACACACACACACACACACACACACGATTAACTGTGCACCTCAACAATCTGACCTGGGGCGCGCGCACACACAAACACACACATGATTAACTGTGCACCTCAACAATCTGACCTGGGGCACATACACCTCAACAATCTGACCTGGGGCGCATACACACACACACACACACACACACACACACACACACGATTAACTGTGCACCTCAACAATCTGACCTGGGCCTTTCCTTTTTAAAAAGATTTTTGTTTATAAAAAGGAAACACTGACAAGAAACATAGGATGAAAGGAGTACAACTCCACACAGTTCCAAACACCAGAACTCCGTACCCCATCCCCTCCCCTTATAGCTTCCCCATTAGCCTGTATGACGTCTGGGTCCCTGTCAGTCTAAGCTCACACTATGGTCACAGCTGGGGCAATGTCCAGATGTTGCAGTACCAGCATTCCTCAAGGGGCAGAATAGAATGACCCAGTCTCCCTTCGGAGAGTAGGGCAGTCTTTACCAGTGCTACTTTTCAGTGAGGACAAAGTCCTGAGAAGCCCGCAATAGATAGCCAGGGCAGATAGAGACATCCCCGAGGGAAGGGACCTGTGATAGCAGACAGCGGGATCTCTTGCACGTCTGGGCCCATATTATAGGGAACTTAAAGTTCTATGACTAGGACCTCAAAAGATGAGGTGGATTGACATTGGCCAAAACAGCCAGCCCTAGGTAAGCCTGTCTTCTGCCATCCAGTTTGTGTAACCTCTCTTCTGTCTTATAAAACTGAGCTTTCTCCCAGTTGTAAAGGCCTTGAAGGCCACCTACCATTTAATAACCAAATACCATTACATTTTTTTTGGGGGGGGGGAAATTAAGTCTAAGCTGATATACATAAGAAACCCAACATTTGAACTTTCCAGTTTGATTTATTTACTCATTTGCACTCCTTTTAGCCAGAAAACACATTTTATATTTTTATGAGACCCATTGAGTCATTATGACTAAGTCAGAGTAGATAGAATAGACTGTATTAAATTTTATATTTTAAAACTCTGATCTAGCAACTTAAGAAGCAAGAGTTGAAACTCACAAAAAAGTTTAGAATAGAAACAACCTTTTAATTTTATACCACTTTAGAATACCTTTTTAGATTAAATAATTAATTTTTGTCCAATGACAATGTGCCAAACATGAAATCTTTTATCAGATCAGAAGCATATGTACCATCTTAATTTATCATGAATAAATCTTTGATAGTGTCTTGAAAACAGAGCACTTTGAGTGAGACACCAAAGATAACCAAATATATAACATGTTAGTCTGTGGATATGAACAGCAATGTTATAACAAGTTTTTAATCAAACTGATTTTAAAGCAACCTTAAAACTTAATGAAAGAATCATGTTGAGATAAAAATACAGAGAGAAACTAGAGTGTTACTCAGCTCTGCCCCAAGGCAGTGCTGACAATCAAGCCTGGACCTGAGAGCCTCAGGTGTGAAATTCACTGTTGAACCATTTTGTTGTCCTCCGGCCCATCCTGGCAATTTCAGATTTGGTCTGGTTAACCTCTAGGTCTGTCTCTAACATTACAATTTTAAGATACTTTAGAGATTTGCATATCCAGCATCTTTTTATTGTCTTTAGCCTGATCTACATGTCTAGATTTAAAGGCTTGCCTTAATAGTCTTTACTTTTTTAAGTTCTACCCATATTTTAATTTAGTAAGATTCAAACACATGTAAGGTAGGAAGCTTTCAATTAAAAGAAAACAAATCTTAACGATAGCTCACTTAACTTTGTGTAGCAACTCTCTAGATCAGAAACTCCAAGCCACATGGAGTTAAAGAATATTGATTTCTTTTTTTTTTTTAAAGTGTGGCCAGCTCTTAATAAAGTTATTTTGATGACTAATGTTTTATGTCACATAAGAATGAGTGACATTGACACTTTTGTTATATGCACTTTTGATTTTTTTTTTTTTTTCAGAAAGAGAAGCCTCTTTAATAAATGTTGCTGGGTGGAGGGGTACTGGAACAGCACTTTGGATTTTATCCTTCCTAAACGTTTATTTATCTGTCTAGAAATGTAGCTGTTATATTGTTTGCTATTGCTTGTCTGCTTCACTGCCCACCTACTGGTAACTTTCTCACCTTACTCTCACCTAGAAGTCAATGTTCAAGTCATGATGTGCTCTTAAGCAACTGGTTATACCAGAATTCTGTATTTGAATGCCAGAATTAATGCCTTGTACATGAATGTTTTTATAATTCTAACTTGGGTTAATAAAAGTTTTAAATGCTTAAAAAAAAGAATATTGATTTCAACTTAGTCTTTCCTCTAAAACTTTCTTTTTTAAAGATTTTATTTATTGATGAGAAAGACAGGAGGAGAGAGGGAGAACCAGACATCACTCTGGCACATGTGCCGCCAGGGATCAAACTCGGGACCTCATGCTTGAGAGTCCAAAGCTTTACCACTGCGCCACCTCCCGGACCACTCTCTACAACTTTTAATAAGCTCAAGTTACTTTGAGAGTTAAGGTACATGACTGTTACAGTCTTTCTCAGAAGTTTCACAGTGCCAAACAAAAGTCAAATTTTCTGAGGATTAATTTTCCACAAAGAGTTCCACAATAATCTGGGGCCCTCAGATTAATTCTATACTCTCTTACCTAATTATATATATATTTGATTCCACAATTTGAGAATGAAGAATCATCACACACAAGGTAAACATTTCAGAGAATTTGGCATCTATTCCAAACATTGTTTTTACCTACATTGACAAATTTTACCTTTATATTACCTCAAGGGAGCAGTGTTGGAACTGTTTTTATTTTCTGTACACTCCTTTCATTGTAGCTGGCATAGGGCTTGTCGCCAGGTCACCCTCCCCTCTCTTTAGAGAACAAAGGCTAGCAGCAGTTAAAAGCTTACCTGGGGGAGTGCTCTTCAGGATAACAGAGAACCATTTTCAGTTGTCACTAAAATGGCTAAGTTTAAAAGTGAAGCCCAGTAATATTTTATGTAGTGTGTATTGAGTCACCAGGACATCTACCGAAATGGTCTAAGTAATCTTAGCATAAAACAAAAGTAGGATTTTAAACATTTTTCATTTACTCACAATCACTCACACACACCAGAAGCCAAAAACATTTTTTTTAATTCTTGGCTGACTAGCATTCCTAGACATACACCATGCCCCATTCTGAATTTCTTTTGATTGCAACGGGCACTATTTTCCCAGTGCCCATTTTCTTTGCAATAGGTACACTGATCTTTGTCAAGCCAGGGCCTCCTAAGTCCCATAATTAATATGTTATTTAGACCAGGAACACAGAAAAAAATGACACACAGAAAATGACAAGACAGACAGCTGGTAATACACAGAAAACAGAGACAGGTGGCCACAAACCAGAAACAAAACCAGAAGGACTCTGCGACATCTCGTCAGAGTCCCGGACTTGGGAATTAGCGCTGTGTCCAGCTTCCCCTTCAGTCTCCAGATACACATGGTGCCCAGATTTCAGACAGGTGACTCTGCAGGGTGAATTGCAGGGTGAATTGTGTTGGCTAGGTGCAGGCCAGTGGGAGTCAAGGCAGGGGGTCCTCCTGGGGCCCAGGAATGTCTTCTCTGCAGCCCCTAGGAAACTCCTGACTCACAAACCACCGGTCAAGAAACAGCCAAGGCTTGGTCTGGGAATCTCTGACCACATCCCAGACGAGCCCCCAAATGTTGTGGGGTAAGTGTCAGAGACCACCCGAGACCAGTTCAGTCCAATCTGAGAGTCTTTATTAAGCGGCTGGTGACTACACACAATAGCTAAAAGCGCTGCTCGGAGTGCAGTCCCGAGCTCAGTGTAGCACAAGCATTTATAGAGGCAGGTGCAGAAAGCAGGCTAGGTTACAGCAGCCCAACATGTGGTGGTTAGGGCAGTCTGTTACTGCAGTCAGGACATCCTGTTATGGAAACAATTAACAATAAGTTTAGAATACTAAGATCTACTTCTTGTTGGCAAGTAAAGCGGTTGAATAGGTTTAGGTTCAGGTCAATATGGAGTCAGTTATGCTAAGGAAGTGGGGATCCTGTCACAGAAAGAGTGACACCTGCAGCTGTGTTTCACTGCTTGTGAAACACCCCCCCCCCACACACACACACAGGGGATGACCAGTAGCTTGAACCCAGATTCTTGTTCATGGGAACAAGTCCACTGAACTGAGTGTAACACCACCAGGTCAAGACAACTAGGGTTTTAATATGCACTATATGAACAAACCTAAACTTAATATGTTTTAGGGCTGGTGAAACAACTCACTTGGTTAATGGATTGCTTTGCCTTGTACACAACCCAAGTTGAAGCTTGGCCCCCACTTCACTGAAGGAAGCTTTGGTGTTATGGTCTCTCCCCTACCTTTCTCTTCCTTCTCTGCCTCCTTGCCTAAATATGTATGTTTGTGATCTACATTTATTTTTAATCACAATTTTCTGAATTTACCACACTAATAACTATAGTATTCTTAACACTTTAAGGACACATACATTTCTATTTACACTGATTAATTAATTAATTAATTAATTAATTTACCAGAGCACTTCTGGGCCTTGGCTTATGGTGGTACTGGGGATTGACCCTGGGACCGTTGATGCCACAGGCAGGAAGGTGTTCCTGCATAACCATTATGCTAGCTCCCCTGGCAAGATACATACATTTATCATAGAGTAACACTGGATATAGTGCTTTCTAAGAACTACTACACTTGAAGCAAGGGATACAATAGACATCGCTGGGACCGGCATTAAGGATCCCGGTTTGAGCCTCCAGCTCCCCACCTGCAGGGGAGTCGCTTCACAAGCGGTGAAACAGGTCTGCAGGTGTCTGTCTTTCTCTCCCCCCTCTGTCTTCCCCTCCTCTCTCTATTTCTCTCTGTCCTATCCAACAATGACAACAATAATAACTACAACAATAAAACAACAAGGGCAACAAAAGGGAATAAATAAATAAATAAATATTTTAAAAAAAGGGATACAATAGACAAAGTGTAAACTATTATCTGTTGATACCTGACTCCCAAGTAGGAGTAATCATCAAAACACAATACCAAGAAGATGAGGTTCACAAAGATCTACAGCCGGGGATAGTGATGACACTCCACAGTGCTGCCTTAAATAGTAATGAGTCCTAAAACATCCTTTTGCTTCATCCTCAGTAAAAGGTCAACTGAAAACTAATGGTATAAATTTCCCAAGACCACATGGGTAGACGTGAGAATATTGGTCATTCGTTCCATCAGAAAGAATGGAGAAGATGGAATCTGGGGCTTATTGAAATCGAAACATCAAGGACTTGATACTGATGCATCCTGTTGGTATCTCAGTTGACAAGCAAAACCTTTCCATGCTGTTTCTTAGAATTCTTAGTCAAAACTGTGAGTGATGACTTCTCTCAGGGGTGAGAAGACGGCCCAGTGAGAACAGAGAGCTGGGGAGTATTAGCCTCTTCAGAGCTTTTTACATTCTAGTTATTATTATGTCTGGAGCTTCAAGGGGCTGAGATGCTTTTAGCTATATTCTTTCAAAGCAATTCAGGCATTTCTTCAAGTCACTAAGCTCCCCCAAGCACCTAAAGCCCCACATGCAATCATGGGGCTTGGCTGCTACCCTTCTACTGTGGAGCTGCGATCACACTGTCTTCAGTTCTATAGGCTGCAGCTTAGTGACTGTAGCTCTTTAAGCAGAGAATAAAAGAACCACTGGAAATTAGAAAGACTGCCAGGGAAATAGTATGGTAGCTATAAAAAAGACTTTCATGCCTGAATTTCAAAAGTTCCAGGTTCATTCCCAGGAATGGTGAAATAGCATGATGGTTATGTAATAAGACTTTCATGCTTGAGACTTTCATGCCAAAGATTTGAGGTTCAGTCCCCAGCATAATTGGTATAAACCAGGGTTAAGCCATGCTCTGGTATGAGAGGAAGAAGAGAGAAAGAGAGAGAAAGAAAAGTAAAAAAGACTACATAACTATGGAAGATAATTTTACTTATATCATTTTATACATATGTATTTGAAAATTAGTGTGGACCAGATAATTGTAAGAAATATTTAAAAATTCAGATTTTTAAAAAAAATAAATATCTTAAGGAAGATTAATACAACAATGACAAGGTAGGAGAGAGTACTTTAGGGCTGGGCAGTAGTGCAGCGGGTTAAGTCCACATACCGCAAAGCGCAAGGACCAGCATACAAATCCTAGTTTGAGTCCCTGGCTCCCCACCTGCAGGGGGGTCACATCACAGGCGGTGAAGCAGGTCTGCAGGTGTCTATCTTTCTCTCCCCCTCTCTGTCTTCCCATCCTCTCTTGACTTCTCTTTGTCCTATCCAACAACAACGACAGCAATAACAACAATAATAACCATGATAAACAAGGGCAACAAAAGGGAAAAAATAGCCTCCAGGAGCAGTGGATTTATAGTGCAGGCACCAAGCCCCAGCAATAACCCCGGAGGCAAAAATAAATAAAGGGAGAGTATACTTATATATAAAAGGAAGGCTTACCAAATCTAATATACAATAATTGATGGATGTGGGGAGATGGCTCACTGATTACACACTTTGCATGAGGACCTGAGCTTGAGCTCGGGCAGCCACATAGAAGCACCACACAAGGGGAGACCTTCATGGGTGCTGGGTGGTACTTTGGTGTCTCTCCTTATCTCTGTGTCTCTCTGTCTCTCACTTTGGGAAAAGAAGAATTCACCAATGGTGGTATAATCATGCAGGTGCAAAATTTCAGCACCAGGGGCAGGGGTGGGGGCAAAATATGGGCAGAAGTCACCTAATTTCACTCACAGGTTATTTTCCTTCTAGTTGTTTGTTTCCCCAAAAGAAAAACATATATATGTACAGAGACTTCTGCACACCTGTTCACAGTAACTCGTGCTGTCTTCAAACAGGAAAAACCTAAAATGCCCATTATCCTGTGAGCAGAAGCTTGCATTGTGCTAATTGTTCCAAGTTCACCCATTGATAGAGAAGATGGTAATCTGCTGACACTTAAGCTGGTCCAACATACGGTATATTCCAGAAAATGTTCTGTGTACACTGGTGAACAACATGCATTTTGATCTTAGTCTAGTGTTGACTGAGTCTTTTACTTCCTTTTTAAAGTGTTTTATTTATTTACTTACTTAACTATTGGACAGAGACAGAAAAACTTATAGGGAAGGAAGATAGAGAGGAACAGAGAGGGTTAGGGTTGGGCGGTTGAGTGAACATGTTACAATGTGTGAGGATCCGGGTTCAAGCCCCTGGTCCCCAACCTGCAGTGGGGAAGCTTCACTAGTGGTGAAGCAGGTCTCCAGGTGTCTCTCTCTTTTTCCTCTCTGTTTCCCCATCCTCTCAATTTTTCTCTGTTCTATGAAATAGAATAAATAAACAAAAATTTGTTTAAATAAAAGAGAGAGGGCCCTGGTACCTCTAGGATATGCCCGTACTTCTTGAAATTCCTTCTCTATGATTCCTTACTGCCATACCAACTTTGTCAACTTCAACCAAATTGCTACTGGTGCTACCACCCCACAATATGTTGCTATTGAAATCCTACTGTGGACTGTGACCAGAGATACCAGCCCGAGAAACCAGCCTCTCAACTCTTCAAATCTGGTGAGACCTTTCCTAAGGTCTCACACATGGGACAACTTACATCCAAGTTAGATGGCACATCATTTAACTAAGTAACAGACACCAGATCAGGCTAGGATTTCGGTTACTGGATACAGGTGTGCACGTATCCATAAACAAGGGGCAATTATATAAATCAAAGTGCTTAATAATGGCTGAAGTGCCTAAAGAAGACATCGTAAATTCTCTAATTGACTGGATTTAGACCAAATTAGCTGGACAGCCTGGCAGAAAGGTCTAAAGAAGACAGATCCACAAAACCTAACTCTGGTTGGGCTCAGCAAATGATACTCAACGCCTAAACAACTGAGAGAAAACCCAAGATAATCAGATAAAGAAAGGACTACAAAAGTTGGATGAGGGCAAGACTGGCCCACTTTAATAATGGCCTGTTTGGCCAATGCCACACCACATGTTCATCTGAGGTCTAGTTAGGGAGTCCTTGGATTCTCGTACACATATGATGGGTCTCGGCCTCTAAAGGGTCCCTCTCTCCACTACCACTGGTCGCTTCCATAAGGAACAGCATCTTGTGGGCCTTCTCAGGACCTTGGCTCTACCATAAAGCAGTGACGGTAGGGAGAGCCCCAGTCTCTAAAGGGAGGTTGGGGGTATCCTGCCCTGCCACTTGAAAAAGACTGGTCCTGAAATGAGCGCAGCCTGCAGTGTTCCTCAGATGTGACCATGAGCTATAAGCTCAGGCCAACAGGGACTTAGAGGTCACACAGGTTCTGGCACTAAATATAAACATGCATTTACATATGGGCCCTGGAGCAGGTGGATGTAATTCTGTAATATAAAAATATAAAAAATAAAAATAAAATAAAAGAGAAAGAGAAAGAGAGAGAAAGAGAGATACCTGCAGACCTGCTTCGTAGCTTGTGAAGCTCTCTCTATGCAGGTGAGCACTGGTTTCTTCAACTTGTGTCTGTGTACCAGGCACACCACTGCTCAGCCCCTATCACCCCTTTAAGAAGGGGAGGGAAAGTGTAATGAATAACTTGGAAAATGAAGGCGAGATGGAAGAAATGACTGGAGGAGAGGACAAAGAGAGGCAGTTTACTGAGACAGTAGAGGATTTAGAGGAAAGTATGTGATAAGATGTCCTGTCATGATGGACTTTTTAAAATTTGAATACTGTACTGTTGACCCTGGTAGAACACACATGTTCCCACGCACAAGGATCTGGGTTCAAGCCCATGGACACCACATGAGAGTGTTGGCAGGAGGGAAGCTTTACAAGTGGTGGAGTGGTGCTGTGGTGTCTCTCTCCTCCATCTCTCTCTCCTATGCTCTAGCTCACGTATGCCTCTGATCTTCTGTCTAAAAAGTGTGACCACTGGGAGAAGTGAAATCATGCAGGCAATTGAATCCCAGTGACAACACTAGTGATAAAAACATTTAAAACTCAAATAAATAAAAAGAAAAAGCTAAAATGATTACTACTTAAGTGCAGTAAATGAACAAAATGTGGCCTGGAGGGGCTGGGTGGTGACACACCTGGTTAAGTTCACATGTTATAATGTGCAAGACCCGAGTTCAAGCCTCCAGTCCCCATACACAGGGAAAACTTCACAAGCAATGAAGCAGTGCCACAGACATTTCTCTGTCTTGTCCCCCTCTGTCTCTCCCATAGCTCTCAGTTTCATTGTCTTTATTAAAGAAATAAAGAAAGAAATGAAACAAGTAAAATTAAAAAAACAAAACAAGATGTGGCCTTATAGGTGGTGAAATAGATAAGGTATTGGACTCCTGAGCATGATTCCTGAGTTTGATCCTTGGTATTTCATGTGCCAGAATGATGCTCTTGTTCTCTCTCTCTCTCTCCCTTCCTTTTCTTTTTAAATAAATACATATTTAAAAGTCTTTTAAATAAAGTATTGTACATAACAGAAATGCTTTGGTCTCTCTGTTTAAATTTTAGGTTTTTTAAATTATCTTTATTTTTTTATTGGATAGAGACAGGCATAAATTAAGAGGGAAGGGGGTGACAGATACAAAGAAACATCTGCAGCCCTGCCTCACCACTTACAAAGCTCTCCTCTTGCAGGTGGGGGCTGAGGGCTTGGACCCAGGTCCTTGAACATTGTTAACATATGCTCAACCACGTGGACCACGATCTGGCTGTTCCTCCTCTCTCTTTCTCTCTCTCTCATTAAAAATAAATAAACAGGGCAAGGGAGATTGTATAATGGTTATGCAAACAAACTCTCATGCCTGAGGCACCAAGGTCCCAGGTTCAATCCCCTGCACCACCATAAACCAGAGCTGAACAGTTCTCTGGTAAAGAAAAATAAATACATAATCAAGTAAATAAATAAATACAGAGATAAAGTCTAGACCAAACAATGTATGTCCAGACAAGTGGGTGGGTTATACTTCTCCTGAATGTAGAGACTGTCCAAACTCCCTTTAAGCACCTGGACCACGTGACTGGTTGTTCTGACATGTCACCTTTGCTCCGGTAACTGGTGTGGAGCCCTCCCCCAATACCTACTAAGCTGCAGGACTCCTGCTACTCATCTATTACTGCAAAGTCCTTCATTCTTATGCAGCAGTGTGGCTCCTGCTGAATGCACATGTGAAAGGCTTCACTTATTCGCAGAACTTTGCCTCAAAGCTGGAATTCACCTCTCTGAAAGGATGAAATGAAGTCTCTCTGATTCAAGAAGATAAATAAGCTACAGATTACTGTTCACATGGATGTATTTTTATTTATTTTTACCAGAGTTATGTCTCAGCTCTGGCTTATAGTGGTTTTGGGGATTGAACCCAGAACCTCAGCATATCAGTCATGAAAGTCCTCAACTAATTGCACACAAAAAAGGTAAGATATACTGCCTAATCTCTTCTGACAGCATCAGCATTATTGCCACCCCTTAAGAATCTTTAGAAGAAACACTATACAATTGGCCAAGAGATATGCTGGGAAATATATATATATATATATATATATATATATCAACTAAATGGCAATGACTGTTCCTATGACAACCTTTGTTAGAATAATCAAACAAGTAAATGCAATAAAACTCGAAGTTAACTTAGACCCTACTAAAATCCTAGGTGGGGGCCAGGTGGTGGTGCACCTGGTTGAACACACATGTTACAGTGCAAAAGGACCCAGGTTAGAGCCCCTGGTCCCCCACCTGCAGGGGGAAAGCTTCACAAGTGGTGAAGCAGTGCTGCAGGTATCTCTCTGTCTCTCTGCCTCTCTATCACCCCCTTCCCTCTCAATTTCTGACTGTCTCTATCCAACAAATAAAGATTTAAAAAAAAAGTTTAAAAAAATCCTAGGTGAATTTTCTCCTTAAGGGCAGACCCCATAAACCTAATACTGATTTGGACACAACAAATGACAATAATCACTTTAACAACTGGGAGAAAGTCTAAGCTCACCAGTTAAAGAAGGGGTTACAAAAGCTGGAGAAGGGCAAGAAATTGGCTCACTTAATGATGGCCTTTTAGGTCACTACCAGGCCATGCCATCCCCTGGGGTTCTAGTCAGGGAATCCTTGAATTTCCACATAAATATACAATAGGCCGAGACTCTAATAGATTCCTCTCTTCACCATCACTGGTCACTTCCATCAGAAACATCATCATAAACCCTCTTGTGGGCCTCCTCAGGACCATACCCGCACTATGAAGTAGCAGTGGTAGCGACTGACCCGCTTTCTGAAGGGAAGCTTGTTTTACCCTGCTCTGCCACATGAGGAAGATGGGTCCTGAAGAGTGCAGCCCAGAATGTTCCCAGCTATGACCACGGACAGCAAATTCACAATCACAGGGACTCAGAGCTTCTATAGGCTCCTGTACTAAGCATGAATAAAGAAAGATCACCTGAGAATGCAACAAGACAAAACTAGGATTACTCTGGGAACTCTCCAAGCCAGGGGTGAGTGCAGACACGTGCAGCTCATGCACAGAGAGAGACCTAAGGCGAGATTCCTGGGGCTGAAAGCCCGTATCTACTGGGGAGTAGATTGGTAACAGTCCCGCAGTTTGCCAGTTGGGGCACCACCTCTGGTCTGAGTTTTATCTACAAATAGACTGCTGACAGGAGGAGAGGATCCCTTAAGTTTCACCAAATGCTACTGTGAGTCTTCTCTGCTACTAACCCTGGAGGCTGGAGCAGCAGCCTGGAGGCCCTGTGCTGCCGACTGGGGGCAGAGACCTGTTTGGACAACTCAGGAAGAGACACACACTCCCAGTGGTCTGGAAGTGGAGCTGCATAGTAAGAATGTTTCCGTAATGTTTTCCCATTGAATATGGAGTCTCAAGGAGTACAAATGTTTTTTTTTTTTTTAGAAACTCACAGGCCCAGGAGTGCTGCTCATCTTGGCTCTGTCTGCTCTCAGAGTGGTTGACAGCCTGGGGCTTTGGATCCTTGGGAATGGGAGTCTCTTTGCATAAGTATTGTGCTATCTCTCTCCCCCCCCCACCCTGCTTTATTCGAGGGTAGGAGTGAGTAATTAAGCTAAAAAATCTACATATAGTTAAAAAGCCTGCAGACTCCCATAGCCTACAGGGAAAGAACTAAGAACAAAAGAGTGTTTAACAGCCACTGTGCTTCACCTCAGGGATTGAGACAACATTGAAACAACTGTTAATTTTCACAACTATGAACTTTTAAGTACCTTACTTAGACACAGGTCAATCCAGGCAAGTGTGATTACTGGATTGAAAAGTACTGAGCAATGGAACCCATAACACACCTGTATACAATGGTTAAATCAAGAAGAAACATGGGAGAAATGAACCAGGATAAAAGCCCCCCAAAGGTAGAAGCACATAAGAATGAGTACAAGATCCAAACACTAATTGAGGCATTAGTCACAAGATCCAGGAAAGCTTCTGAACTTACTGTCATCAGAAATGGGAAACAGCAAATGAGACTTTGGAAGAAAACACATTGTGTATAAAAACCACAGCTTGCTCAGCCACTCATCTGTTGTTGGACACCTGGGTTGCTTCCAGGTTTTGGCTATTACACATTGTGCTGCTAAGAACATACCTGCACACAGATCTTTTTGGATGGGTGTGTTGGGTTCCTTAGGATCTATCCCCAGGAGAGGAATTGCAGGATCATAGGGTAGGTCCATTTCTAGCCTCTGAGAGTTTTCTAGACTGTTCTCTGCAGAGGCTGGACCAATTGACATTCCCACAAGCAGTGCAGGAGGGTTCCTTTGCCCCCACAACCTCTCCAGCATTGTTGTTTCTATCTTTCCTGATGTGTGATATTCTCACAGTGAAGTGGCATTTCATTGTCTTTTTTTTTTTTTTTTTTTTTTTTGCCTCCAGGATTATTGCTGGGGCTTGGTGCCTGTACTGTGAATCCACTGCTCCTGGCAGCTATCTTTTCAATTTTTTGGATAGGACAGAGAGAAATTGAGAGAGGAGGGGAAGATGATAGATAGATAGATAGATAGATAGATAGATAGATAGATAGGGAGGAAATCACTTGTGAAGTGACCCCCTTGCAGGTGGGGAGCCAGGGACTTGAACCAGGAATTTGTGCGGGTCCTTGTGAACTTAACCTGGTGCACCACCGTCCACCCCCCCTTTCATTGTTGTATTTATTTGCATTTCTGACAATCAGTGACTTAGAACATTTTTCATGTGCCAGAAGCCATTTCTCTGCTTGATAGAAGCTAAGCCTTGAAACAACAGAAGCCCTTGAGATAAGTTTCTAATTCCCATAGGAAGGATGTTTGCCAGAAACTAAGTGACATACCATATAGTTATAGTGACATACCATATAGTTATAGTTTAACAGAAATAGTTGCAAGGGACCCTCCACCGCGATCTCTGCCTCCCCCTTCCCCCTAGGCTCCCCCTTCCCCGAAGCCTTAAAATGCCTGTGAATACAATAAAATTTTGCAGCTTGATCAGAGTCCTGTCTTGCTGTCATTTCTTGTGTCTCCTGTCCCTTTCATTCCCGGTTTCGTGGGTTCCTAGCCCCTGTTCACCACCCCGCTGGCCGGGGCATTCATGTATCTGTTGGCCTTTTGGATCTCTTCTTTTGTGTATCTTGTTCATATCCTCTCCCCTATTTGGATGAACTCATTTTTATTGTTGTTGTTGAATTTGGTGAACTTTTTTTAATATATTTTGGTTATTAGCCTCTTGTCTGATGCATGACATGTGAAGATCTTTTCCCATTTTGTAAGGGGTTTCTATATTTGAGTGATGGTTTTTTTTTTTGCTGAGCAGAAGCTTTTCAATTTGGTGTAGTTCCATTGGTCCTTTCTTTCTTTCCTTTCCTCCTTCCTTCCTCCCTCACTCCTTCCTTCCTTCCTTCCTTCCTTCCTTCCTTCCTTCCTTCTCTCTCTCTCTTTCTTTCTTTTCTCTCTGATAGATGATGAGAGATAGAAAGATTCTGGGAGCCCCACTTTAGCGCACTGGGTTAAGTGCACATGGCACAAAGTGCAAGGACCAGAGTAAGGATTTTGGTTCCAAACCCGGGTCCCCACCAGCGGCAGGGAAGCAGGTCTGAAGGTGTCTATCTTTCTCACCCCTGCTCTCTAAATTTCTCTCTGTCCTATCCAACAATAGCAACAACAACAACAATAACAACAAGGTCAACAAAATGGGAAAAAATGGCCTCCAGAAGCAGTTGATTTGTAGTGCAGGCACTGAGCCCCAGAGATACCCAGGAGGCAAAAAGAAAAAGAAAGATTCCTATAGCACTGCTTCACCACTTTTGAAGCTTCTTCCCTACAGGTGGAGACTGGGGACTTGAACCCAGGGCTTTGCACATGGTAACACGTGTGCTCTATTGGGTGAGCCATGCCTGGCTTCTGTATATATCTTTGCATGCCATTTTAGGTTCACAAGGGGTCAGGGTTTGGCCTCCCTGCTCCTTTGACTCACCACAACTCATTTTTCTGCAAGGCCCACAAGGCCCTCCCTGCTCCAACCCAGCTGGCACCCTAATTCCATTCTCTCCTATGTCAGCCTTTTCCACTTTGCTATCCTTAGCCAAGACAAACGAGTCCCGCCTCGGTGCCTTTGCACTGGCTATGTCAGCTTCTGGAATGTTTATCCCGCTGCTAATGCCTTCCTTTTACACGGTGACTGTGGGCATGCAGAGTCAGACTGTGTATGGTTCTCTCCCTCCTCTCCAGTGCTGAACATTGTGTTTTCTTTACTGCTCTCAGCAGTGCCCCCAAACAGAGTTATTTGTTTACTGGGTTATTTCTCCTGTCCCCACCCTTGGCTGTAAGAGCTATTAGGCATAGCTGGGTCTATGTTATTCATCATACTGACCCCACACCCTCTGTCATACACGGCACACAGTAGGCATTTGCTATGCATGTGCTGACCAAAGGGAAGTTTCTCCCTGAGGATCATTTTGTCCCCTGGTCTGTGCCTGGGACTGGGCTGAGTGCCTGAAGTCCGAGGTGCCCTGGCAAAGAAAACTGTCAGGGGGGCTGGCAAGATAACTAATGCACTGCTTTGTCATGCGGGTGACCCAAAGTGTGAGCCTGGTTCCCTCCTTTAGTGCTGTGGTCTCTTTCACCCTGTCTTTCTGCCTGTCTGCCTTTATCAACAACAGCAATAATAATAATCATGTAAAATAATCATGTAGTGGAGTTGTGTAGGTGTAGAGCCCCAGTGATAACCCTGAGGGCAAAGAAAAAATATTGAACAGTAAAGTTTAAGTCTTTTTTATTCTTATCTGTTGATAGATGTAGATTATAGATAGATGCAGATATAGACACCACAATACCAGAGATTGAGACCAGGACCTCATGCTTGAGAGTCCAAAGCTTTACCACTGCGCCACTTCCCGGACCACGGAAAGCACCATGCAAAATTCCACAGCTTTATCCACTGCACCACCTCCTGGACCACTGGTCTTATTGTTTTCTATTTCATTGATTTCTGCTCTGATTTTAACTATTTCCTGTCTCCTGATGACTGTTGGGTCTTTTTATTGCTCCACTTCTTGTTGGTTGAGGTGAGCTGTTAGATAGTTTGCCAGTGATTTCTCCTGTTTATTAATATGGGCCTGTATTGCTATGAACTTCTCTCTCAGGGGGAGGGCAAGAAGGAGAGAATGACAGAGACACACACGGCACTGCTTCACCACTCCTGCAGCTTCCCCCTTGCAGGTGGGGGCTGGTGGTGGGGCTTGAACCAGGGTCCTTGGACACCGTAATGTATGTGTTCAACCAGGCGCACCCCCCACACTTGTGTATTTTTTAAAGGATATTTTATTTAGTTAGTTAGTTGGGTAGAAACAGAGGGAAATCAAGAGTGGAGTGGGGAGATAGAGAGGGAGAGAGACAGAAATCTGCAGCACTGTTTCACCACTTGTGAAACTTTCCCACTGAAGTTACAAGGCAGGGGCTTAAACCAAGGTCCTTGTGCATTTCAGGATGTGCACTCAACCAGTGTGCCACCACCTAATGCCACACTTGTCTTTTAAGAGAAGCCACTGGCATGTGCCATAGCACTGGGACAACAGTTGACATCTCAGCCTCTTTGCCTGTGACACTCTTTGTGGAGCTTCTCCCTGCATTGTGGATCTGACGGAGCCTTTTGTGGAGATGGGGGATGAGGAAGGCCCAGGCACAGACTCTGTGGAAAGATTCAGAAGGAAGGAGGCAAAGGAGTGACTGTTAATGGTCTAGAATGAAGTCATCAGGTCAGTGGAGGCATGGGGAGCTGCGGTGGTGCTGTAGATGAACCATAGTCTAGGCAGCATGGATACCAGACATCTGATAGCTTTCGGGGTGGTGATTATCTATTAAACCCTGTGCTGAATTCAAGCAAAGACATAAAGGAAAAGAATACACTCATTTGGGAGAATAGGATAGTGTTTGGGGAGAGGGTGCAGGAGGAAGTGTTTTAGGTCTCTGACCATCTGAACAAGAGGCAGAGAAGGAGAGAAAACCAGACAGAAAAGGAGAGGCACTGGAGCACTGCTCCAATGCTTGGGAAGTCTCCCCTGTGGGTGCTCCTATGTGGGGACTGGGGGCTCAAACCCAGGTCCTTGTATATCATAAGGTGGGTCACCTGCAGGACCCAAACTACAATTTCATATTAAATGCTAGTTTGCATGGCTTTCCAACTATTTCTTGTGTTTAATCTTGTTTCTAATGATATTATCCCTTTTTTCAGGGCAGGAAAAATCTCTTGTGTGCTTTGGTATGTTCTTAGTACTCAGAATCATAATGTATATACACTGGCTTAGAAAATTCTGGGGTCTGAACTGGTGAAATATTTCACTTGGCTTTGCCATGTGCTTGGCCCCCAAGTTTGAACCTGGCTTCCACTATAGTGGAAGAGACTTTGGTGCTCTGACCTGTTTCATTCTGTCTCTATTTACAAAAATAAAGAAATGGGGAAAGAGAAAGGGGTAAAAAAAGGAAAAGAAAATGGTATGCTTGTGATCTTGGAAGTGATGCAGTGGACAAAGAAATGAACTCTCAAGCATGAGGTCCTGAGTTCAGTCACTGGCGTCACATATGCCAGAGTGATGGTCAAATTCCTTATGCCTCTCTCTGTGTATATATATATCTCTCTCTCCTTTCTTTTTTATAATTAACTAAATATTTAAAATAAGAAATAAAAGGCAATGCTGCTGGGGTGGAAGGTCATGTCCCTGAACATTGTGTGAATGTGGACATGTAGGCTTTCTAGAAGGTTCCAAGACCATGGGGTGTTATCTGAGTCTACTAGAAGTATTGGAGCATGCAGGGTGCTCACTAGCCTAATTATTTCTTCTTTAGTACAAAGTCAAAGTGATTTCTTGTATCCGTAGATTTTTATCCTTCATCATTCTGGTCATGTCTTTAGCAATGTGCAGTGCTGTCATAAGGGTCTTGAATTGCTTTCCAAAGAACCGGTTTAACTGTTCTTTCTTCTGTGATAACTTCCAGAAAAGTCTTCTTCTTTGATAGACTTTAAACCACTTGCCCTCCCTACTCACATGATTTTTAACCATTTTAGCTCCCTAGAGTTGTTCACTCACTTTCCCCTTGCAAACAGAGGCCAAATCTTCCACCTGCTCTTCTCCCATGACTAAGGAAATCCTAGACACAGCAGACACCAAGTTCCTGTTTATGAAACAAGTAAATAGAACATGAAAAAACAAAAGGCCCAAACTTTACTAGCTGTCAATACTACATTGACTAGCTAGCATGAAACATAGACTTGATTATGGCTCTGAAGAGCTCCAAATGTGTCCTAGAGATAAATAGGTCCACTCTCAGGCAAGTCACAGAGAACCTGTGAGGAGTGAAGGAAAGAGCTTTCAGTGTTAGTCAGGAACATACCTGAAGGAAATGGAAACTGAAGTGGATTGAATCACAACCCTAAATTATTTGGCAGGCCCTGCTCTTCCTGAGAAACAACAAAAATATAAAACTAAACTGCTTGTATGCAGCACACTCGGATGGAAAATACCATCCCCATGATGTGACTCACACCGCCTATTTAGCAATGATTCCCAGGTCCCTATTCTAATTAAGAAGCCAGATGGATGAATGAAGATTATCTGGTTCTGTCTGTCTGGCCATGGACATTGGGCCCTAGCAACATAAACAAAGACAGATGTAATATTGGATCTCAAACAGGTAGCCAGAGGGAAATTATGGTGGTTTTCAACATACAAAATCAACTGTTTTAAAGTACATCTGGGGGGGTGGCAGACAGTCCCCAGTTATCTGATTCCTCCTCACTCCTGGGCAAATACTAGATACTGCTTTTAAAAAGGCACTTTTGGGAAGTTGGGTGGTAGTGCAGCGCGTTAAGTGCACGTGACGCAAAGCACAAGGACCGGTGTAAGGAACCCGGTTCGAGCCCCCAGTTCCCCACCTGCAGGGGAGTCACTTCACAGGCTGTGAAGCAGGTCTGCAGGTGTCTGTCTTTCTCTCCCCTTCTCTGTCTTCCCCTCCTCTCTCCCTTTCTCTCTGTCCTAACAACTACGACAACAATAAAACAAGGGCAACAAAAGGGAATAAATAAATAAATATTTTTTTAAAAAAGATATAAAGCAAAACAAATTATTGACTAATCATGAACCTAAATGCTTGAATATTTCAGATGAAGATTTGTGGTCTCCATTTTGGAAAAAGCTAGTAGGTCTCTTTTAGGTATATTCCAGAGGGTCCGTGACTTTGCTAGTTTTTGCCTGAGCCTGATATCTAACATGCAGGTAGACCCAGGTTATTGTCTGGGGAGATGGTTTCATAGTTGGACTAGAAAGCTGGATCAGGGAATATAGTATCTCCCATATGTGGGAAAAAGTATATAAATATTGTTAACTGTAAACTCCACTGGTTTGATCTAGGGCCCATAGTCAGCACAGGAGCCTGTGTAATCTCTGCATCCCTGTAGGTCTGGGCTCACATTCTGTGGTCACGGCTAGGGACATTCCAGGCTGCACTAGTTTCAGGACCCATCTCCCTGGGTAGTAGGTAGAGTATGTTGTCCAAATTGCCTTCAGAGAATGGAACATTCCCTACCATTGTTGACCCACACTGAGGGCAACGACCTATAGGGGCCCACACAGGGGTCCATTATGTTGTTCCTGATGGACATGACCGGTGACTGTGGAGAGAGGGATCTGTTAGAGGACTAGGCCCATCATGTCTGTGTGGGAATCCCAGGGCTCCCCGACTAGGGCGATGGAGTGACCTGGTAGTGACTAAAGAGTCATTGTTAAAGTGTGCTGGTCTCGGTCTCTTGCCCTAATTCAGCTTTTGCAGTCCTTACTTTGTCTGACCCGGTTAGCTTTGAAGCAATTGGGGGAAGTGTAATAGGAGTTAGGCGAGGAGGGTATCTAGGTCTAAGTAGAAACTATTTCATTAGGTACTTTAAGATGTCTTTGTTTTAGTTCTTTCTACTTTCTTGCTTCATTTTTTGACTCACTCCAAATTATTGTGCACTTTTCTTTCTTTTTTCTTTTTTCTTAGCTTTATTTATTTATTGGATAGAGACAACCAGAAATTGAGAGGGAAGGGGGAGATAGAGAGGCAGAGAGACACCTGCAGCCCTGCTTCACCACTCATGAAGATTTCCCCTTGCAGGTGGGGACCAGGAGCTCGAACCCGGGTCCTTGAGCACTGTAACATGTGCGCTCAACCAGGTGCGCCACCGTCTGGCCCCTTGTGCACTTTTCTTTAAGGTCTATATTATCTCCTAATTTGTGGATTCATGTACATACGCCCTATCTCATGGGCCCTGGTCTATATCTAGGTTTTGAGGTTTTGTTAAGAAGTGCACAACTTGAAATAGAATTAAGGGGTCCTGCGAGCTAGGAACGGTCTCACCGGAGTAATGAAGCTGAGGAGTTGACATTCTACACTGTCGTTTCTGGACACAGTTCTAAGTGAAGCATGCTGAGGTGGTACTGGTTGCAGTGATTAGGTTGGGACCAGCAGATGCGGTGTCAGTTGGTATGATCTGAGAGAAGCATGCAGGAAAGTGAGCTACGGTGAGGTCTTGTATGATACAGCAAATCCTAACAATGGGATTTTCAAAGTTAACCCAATTGCCAAATAATTTAGTTATAGTAATAACCATCTATTGTCTTCTTCAACCCTAAAACCCTAAGACAGCAGGGACCTTCCTTTTCTGTATAAAGCCTTTTTTTTTTTTTTTTTCTTAAGAAAGAACATAGCACTGAAACTTCCTTCAGTGCAGTGGGGGCTGGGCTTACACCTGCGTCACACACGGCAAAGCAGCACACTATCCAAGTGAGCTATTACACTGTCCCTTATTCCTTCCTTTCCTCCTTCCTTCCTTTCTCTCTTTCTTTCTTTCTTTCTTTCTCTCTCTCTTTCTTTCTTTCTCTCTCTCTTTCTTTCTATTACTACCAGGGCTGCCAGTGAGACTCAGTGCCTGTATGACAAATTCACTGTGGCCATTTTCCCTTTATTTTCTATTACTTATTTTTTCTTTTATTTATTTGTTTTTATATTACAAAATTACATGTCAACAGGGGTTTGAATCCACAACATTCCCACCACCAGAGTTCTGAATCTTCAGTCTCCCCACTGCAATCCACCACAGTTCCTCTAAGGTTGTAGACATGGGCCAACCATCATCTCTACAACTATCTGTCCACACATATACATAGTTGCCTCCTTTTTTGCTGATTCAATGCTCTCTTCCCCTCCAAGCCACTGATAACATTGTAACTCCCTCCATATGTCCCTCTCCTTTTCCCTCTCTCTCTGGGCGCTGATGGAGCTGGAGTGCAGAGCCCTCTTATCTTCATCCTATCACTTCTCCCCCTCTGGGAGTCTGGATCAAGGTTGTTTATGGGGGCAGAAGGTGGGCGTTCTGGCTTCTGTAGCTGCTTCTCCGCTGAGCACGGGCGTTGACAGGTGCATCCACACCCCCAGCCTGTTTCTATCTCTCCCTAGTGGACCAGAGCTCTGGACATGCGAGGGTCCAGGACAAACGGGTGAGGTCGTCTGCCCAGAGAAGTCGGGTGGAGTCATGGCAGCATCTGTAGCTTGGTGTCTGGAAGGTGACTTAAGCGGTGACTTGGTGAGCCTCCAAAGTAGTCCTAGTCTAGTCTTGTTGCAGTCTCAGGTGATCTTTGATCGTCCTTTACTTATTTTTCTTTGCTAGGACAGATAGAAATTAAGAGGGGTGGGGAGACATATGGAAAGAGAGAGACACCTGCAGAACTGCTTCACCATTCCTAGCTGGGTTCTCACACCTGCTAATATGTGTGCTACCCCACCCCTGCTTTAAAAAAATTTTTTAAAGGAATTCACTGCCTCCTTTGGTCGGTCTCTCTCTCTCTCCTCTATCTCAGCACTGCTCCGCTCTGACATATGGTAGTATTTGGGACAGAACCTTCTATGTCAGAGCCTCAGGCATGAAAGTCTTTTTGCGTGACTATTGTGTTATCTCCCCCACCTTCCTTTCTCTCAGGGGAAAGAAGCATTCTTCACACATGGGCCCAATCTGCTCTCTTGCCAGCACTTGTCTTGCTGGTGACTTACAGTGACAGATGTTTACTCAACTGATTGGCCTGGACTTTTCTTTTGCTAATGAGCCTGTCATTCAGCCCCCACTTCTCTTTGGTGAGAAAACACTTCAGAGACAAAGGAGAGTGTGTGTGTGTGTGTGTGTGTGTGTGTGTGTGAGTGTGTGAGTGTGTGAGTGTGTGTGTGTGTGTGCGAGTGTGTGTGTGTGAGTGTGTGTGTGTGTGTGTGAGTGTGTGAGTGAGTGTGTGAGTGTGTGTCTGTGAGTGTGTGAGTGTGTGTGTGTGTCATCAGTGACACACATCCTTCCAGCCTGCCTACCCTCCTGGAGGACACCGTGACTTCCTGTTGATCTGACCTGCCTGCTGTGTGGCCATTAGGTGTGGTGACTGATGTGACCCCACCTCTAGAGAGGCCCAAAATAGCCTACCTGCCTGAAATAGCCTACCTGCCCTGCTGGTTCTTTCGTAACAGTCCCATATCTGGTTTCTCTTCCTGATTGCTATTAGGCAGGTGACACGGAGACATACTTCCTGCCCTTTTCCCCATGCTACCTCAGAAATCAAAGAAAAACAATGCCTAAATGGCTTGGGGGAGACATAAATGACTGAGGGTGGGGGCCAAGTCCTAAACACTCTTCACTTACTAAAATATAATTTTTCTCAATTTTAAAATTTTTCTTATATTTGATAGAGGGATGGGGGAGACAGAAAGGAAAAGAAACAGACACCTGCAGCAGAACTGCTTCACTGCTAGTGAAATTTCCCCCACTTCAAGTGGGGGCCCAGGGCTTGAACCTGGGACCTTGCACATGGTAATATGTTTACTCAAATAGCCCCTTGTCTAATTCTTCTCCAGGGCTCATAAACCCAACACAATGAGGGGGGTTCAAGGAGACCAAATGTTGGGCTCTACTTTCTTGTGTCATAGTGCACCCCAGAGAATATCCTCACCACAACTTGTGGAAAGGCATAGTGGATAAAGTGTTGGACTCTGAGTTTAATCTCTGACATTGAATGGGCCAAAGTGAGACTGATTTCTCTTTCTTTCTCTGATGCTCTTTCTTTAATAAACAAATCAATATTTAATAAATGTCAATTAATAAATGATAATAATTTATAAGATGTATAACAACCATATAATACAATGATTCATAATAGATTTATACAAAATAAACTTATAATAAGTTGATATAAATAAATATATACATACATATTTTTAAAAATACCTCTCGGCTGGGGCTAGGAGAGAGATGTGGCAAAGATCGCAGAGCCCACAGCTATACCTGCCTACCCTCACTCTCTTATGCACATGTGCTGGGGACAGTCCTTGTCAATCCCCGAGTTAATTAAGAAACGGTTCCTCCTGGGTAATGCCTTCCCTATCTGCTAGTTCTACTGACAGATGTCTCTGTTGGAACATGCATGAAAATGCAAAGCTTCTCAAGAATGGAAACACGTCCACACTAACACAGGAAGCAAACAGCTCATGGTGGTCGGAAAGTATGGGTGCTTGGTGAAAACACCTTGTACCTCAGGACACACATTCAAATCTGACTTCTGGGCTGGGAGATGGCTTACCTTGTATACATTTTGAGCATACATTTTTCCATGCTCAAGGACCTGGGTTCAAGTGCCCTGGTCACCACATGGGAGCACTTTCAAGGTGGAGGGCACTTCATAAGTGGTAGAGCAGTGCTGTGGGGTCTCTCTTCCCTGTCTTTCAGCCTCTATCTGGGGAAGAAAAAGGAGTCTGCCAATAGCAGAGCAGTTGTGTGGGCACGAAACCCCAGAAAGTCCTCATAGCAAGGGAAGAAAAGAAAAAAAAAAGTAAGGAAGAATGTATGTTTCTTTCTCTCTGCATTTCTGTGTCTATCTAAAATTAAAAACATTCAGTGAATGTCCTATTGTCATCATGTCATTTTATAATTAAATAATTTCACAGGCACTGGAGATGGGGAGGAAATGGAAGCAGGTCTCAGTAGGTGCCAGCCTATTCCAACAGATACCAATAGGCCCAGCCATGGCTGCCTTACACTGCTTCTCTGTGGGCACAGAATTCTAAAATAATAAATAGATAAAATAATAGCAGTCGAAAACACAAGTAGAACCTGAAATGGAATTGGCATAGCTCACCAAAGTAGAAGACTCTGGGGTGGGTGGGTGGGGAGAATACAGGTCCAAGAAGGATTCAGAGGACCTAGTGGGGGTTGTATTGTTATGTGGGAATCTGGGGAATGTTATGCATGTATAAACTACTGTACTTACTGTTGAATGTAAAACATTAATTCCCCAATAAGAAATGTAGTAAAAAAAATAATAATAGCAGTCGCTGTAAACTTATACTCTCTATCCTATCAGTGCCTTAAAGTGTTATAGTTCCCTTAGAAGTGTGTAAAGGCTTCTGGGAGGACGTGCTTCCTTTGTTACTCTTTCTAGGCAGTGACATGGGGCACCAGGGCGCAGTCTGGACTCCTTGCTACAGCGGGGCATGGGAGAGGAGGGTGTGAATAAGCGCCCAGAGCCTTTCGCTCCTGCCTGCAGGCGCCCGGCCGGCCACGGTCCCTCTCCCGGCCTCCCGGTCATCCCGGCCGCCCCGCGGTCCCTCTCCCGGCCTCCCGGTCATCCCGGCCGCCCCGCGGTCCCTCTCCCGGCCTCCCGGTCATCCCGGCCGCCCCGCGGTCCCTCTCCCGGCCTCCCGCCGAGGCTCCGGCTGCTGCTCCGTGGCGCCACCCAGCTGTCACCTCAGCCCCCGGCTGCTGCTGCCTCCGCCTGGCCGCGGTGTCCCAGCCGCCTTTGCTGAGCTGAGGTTGACGCCACACACCCTTTCTTTCTTTCTTTCTTTCTTTCTTTCTTTCTTTCTTTCTTTCTTTCTTTCTTTCTTTCTTTCTTTCTTTCTTTCTTTCTTTCTTTCTTTCTTTCTCTCTCTCTTCTCTCTCTCTCTCTCTCTCCCTCCCTCCCTCCATTTCTTCTTCTTCTTCCTCTTCTTCTTCTTCTTCTTCTTCTTCTTCTTCTTCTTCTTCTTCTTCTTCTTCTTCTTCTTCTTCTTCTTCTTCTCCTCCTCCTCCTCCTCCTCCTCCTCCTCCTCCTCCTCCTCCTCCTCCTCCTTCTCCTCCTCCTCCTCCTTCTCCTCCTCCTCCTCCTTCTCCTTCTTCTTCTTTTCTCTTTGTTCTTTCTCTTTTCTTTCTTTTGTTCTTTTTTTCTTCCTTCTTTTCTCTCTCATTCTTTTTCGTTTCTTCGTTTCTTCCTCTCCATTTCTTTCATTTCTCTCTTTCTTTCTTCCCCTATTTGTCTATTTCCTTCCCTTTCTTTCTTCCTTTCTCTCCTTCCTTTCTCTTCTTTCCTTCCTTTTCTCCTTCACTCTCTTCTTTCTTTTTCTTTCTGGCCTCTATTCCCTCCCTTCCTATCTTTATTCCCTTCTCCCCTCCCTTCCCCTCTCCCTTTATTCCCTTTCTCTCTCTCCACCTCTCTCTCTCTCCACCTCTCTCTCTCTCTCTCCCTCTCTCTCTCCCTATTTTTCTCTCCTTTTTTGCTACTAGTTTTATTTCTGGGGCTCCACTCCTGTATGATGCTATCACTCCTGGCAGACTCTCTTTTGGTTTTAAAGATAGAAAGTGAGAGATGGAGGAGAGAGACACCGAAAGGAGAAACACCCATCACTGCTCTCCAGCTTGTGAAGCTTCCCCATACAGGTGCTCCTGTGTGGTGACTAGGCGGCTCGAACCCAGGTCTTCATGCACAGGTTAGCCATCTGCTTCTCTTAGGCTGTTGTTCTTCACTTTTTTCTACTAGCAACTATGTTCTATAAAGCAAATAAATAAAACACACCTGTGTTTCAGAGTGGGCGTGGATGGCTACACAGGTTTTTTGTTTTTTTTTCTCTTAAGGTTCAGAGTCTTTAGAATTCAGTTGTATTTGTTTCTTTAAAAAAGATTTAAAAAATTTTCATTTCGATAGGGAAGGGAGAAATTGAGAAGGCAGAGGATAAAGAAGGAAAGAGAAACAGCGACCTTTGAGGCACTGTTTCACCATTTGTGAAGCTTCCTCCCTGCAGGTGGGGAACAAGTGTTTGAACCCAGGCCCTTGCCCTTGGGAACATTTACACTTAATCAGGTGCACCACCACCCAGCCCTACACATAGCTGTTCAATTAGGATTTTTTTGCCTCCAGATTTATCACTGGGCTTGGTGCCTGCACCATGAATCCACTGCTCCTAGAGGTCATTTTTTCCCATTTTGTTGCTGTTGTTGTTGGATAAGACAGAAGTCACGAGCGAGGGGAAGACAGATAAAGGAAGAGAAAGATAGACACCTTCAGACCTGCTTCACTGTCTGTGAAGTGACCCCATGCAGGTGGAGAGCCGGGGACTCGAACTGGGATCCTTATGCCAGTCCTTGCACTTTGCGCCATGTGCGCTTAACCTACTGAGCTTCTGCCCAGCCCCCTAATTAAAGATTTTAAAACACTTTTTTTTTTTTTTCATAAAGAGAGAGACTGGAGCACCACCCTGCTGATTCATGATGTTCAATTTGCTTTTGTCTTTCTTCTTGATGGTGTACAGTGCCAGGAGGGGACCCAGGGCCTTAGACATATGAGACATTCATTCTACAACTGGGCCACATGCATGGCTTCCTAACATTTTTTTTGTGGTGGAACAGTTGTATTGTTATTATCTTGGTGTGGGAAGGAATCATTTCCAGGACTTCACCATTCTGGGTTGACTTTTTCAGACAGAGACAGAGAGGTAGAGGTAGACAGAAAGGGAATGAGAGATACCCAGGACCTAAGCTTCCTCCAGTGCCGTGAGAGCTGGGATTGAACCCGGGTCGTGGACACAGCAATGCAGGTGCATTGTCCAAGTGAGCAGTCTTGCTGGCTCTGAAACACTTTTAAAGTAAGTTGTACAAACAGTACAGAGAATTCTTATCACCTCTTACCCAGCCTCTCTTAATATGAATGACTCACAAACTCTAGCAGCAGTACTGAAACCAGGAATCCACATCCACATCATCCTTTCAACTGCTCAATGAACAATTTGAATGTGATCGTTTCCCCCAAATGCCCCATTTCTTTTAATTTTATTTATAAAATGGAAATATTGACAAGACTATAAATAGGAGGGGTACAATTCCACACAATTCCCACCACCAGAACTCTGTATCCCATCCCCTCCCCTGATAGCTTTCCTATTCTTTGTCCCTCTGGGAGTATGGACCCAGGGTCACTGTGGGATGCAGAAGGTGGGAGGTCTGGCTTCTGTAACTGCTTCCCCGCTGAACATGGGCGTTGACAGGTGGATCCATACTCCCAGCCTGTCTCTCTCTTTCTTTAGTGGGGAAGGGCTCTGGGGAAGCGGAGCTCCAGGACACATGGGTGGGGTCGTCTGTCCAGGGAAGTCTGGTTTGCATCATGCTGGCATCTGGAATCTGGTGGCTGAAAAAGATTTAACGTATAGAGCCAAACAAATTGTTGACTGATCATGAATCCAAAGGCAAGAATATTGTAAATGAAGATTTGGGGGTCTCCATTTTGGAAGAAAGCTCGTAGATCTGTTTTAGGTATATTCCAGAGGACCCATGACTTTACTTAGTTTTTCCCTAAGCCTGACATCTAACATACAAGTGGACCCAGGTTATTGTCTGGGGAAATGGTGTCATAGTTGGGAAAAGGACTAGAAAGCTAGATCAGGGAAGAGAGTAGCTTCCAAATATGGGAAAGGTGTATAAATATTGTTGACTGTTAACCCCATTGATTTGATCTGGGCCCATATTCCGCAGGTGTCCTTTTTCTTACCCAGGATTCAACACAAGATCTTGCACTGTCCTGTCTCCCTCACTTCCTCCAGCAGGGGACAGTTTCTTAGTCTGTCCTGGACTTTGGCTGATATTGTCTTGTGATTATCTTGATGGATTCTGTTTTGGATAGTGCAGCATATAAGCCCATCCTGCTGGTCTGCTTTATTTGGAAACAGTGATACTAACTTTGAACTCTTAAATTTGTTTCTATTAGACAGAGAGAAATTAAGAGAGGACAGGGAGATAGAGAGAGACAAAGATAGACACTTGCTGACCTACTCCACCGCTCATGAAGTGGATCCCCTGCAGGTAGGGGAGCAGGGGCTCAAACTTGGGCCTTTGTACCTGGTTATATTTGCGCTTAACTGGGTGCGCCACTGCCCAGCCCTCAGACTTTGATCTCTTAATTAAGGGGGCAGCTGGCAGATTTCTCTGTTGTGAAGTTAGTTTCTCCCTTTGTGATTAATATGTATCATTGTAGGGGACATACTTTGTTATTTTTGTACCTTATTTTCTTTTGCCAGTAAGGTTATCACAGGGGCACAATGAATCCACCACTCCGAGTGGGGATGGTCTCTGTCTTTCTCTCCTTTCTTTAATTCTCTCGTTTTGATAGAGATAGAAATTGAGAGGGAGGGGGGGATATAGAGAAGAAGAAAGATAGATAGACACCTGCAGCACTGCTTCTTGTTGGTGAAGCTTTCTCCTTGCAGGTGGGGACTGAGGGCTCTTCTGCACGGTGATCCCAGCCCAACCTATTTCTTATCACTTACTAATTGGCTTTCAGCAATGGTTACTGTCTATAACTATAATTATTGCTGTGTTTACCTAGAAATGGTGACCTATTTCCATCTCTTATGCATATTTTTGAGGAATTATTTACTCACCGGAGAGAGAACCAGACCATCAGTTTGGTACATGTGATGTTGGGGAGTGAACTTGGGACTTCATGCTTGAGTGTCCAGTCTCCACTGTGCTGGTTCCCAGGCAGTCCGCTTGTACAATTGATTTAGATTATATATGACTTATTTACTTCCAATGTAAGACTGTTTTTAGTGTTCAAAATTTATACTTCTTCTGTTACTTTTATCCCGAAGTAATTTATTCTTTTGATGCTAACAGAGTTGGAATGTTTTTTTTTTAATCTCACTTTTAGATTTTTCATTGTAGTGTGTAGAAGTATAATTGGTTTTTGTATTCTGATCTCTTATTCTGCTACCTTGTTGAATTTATTATTTTTTTGTTTATTTGTTTAAGCTTTTTTAGGGTTTTCTTTTATTTTTTAGTCTTTAAAATATTTTTATTTACTTATTACTGGATAGAGACAGAGAGAAATTGAGAGGGGGAGGGGACATAGGGAGGGGAAGACACAGAGACACCTACAGCCCTGCTTCACTACTTGTGAAGCTTCCCCCCTGCAAGTGGGGACCAGGGGCTTGAGCCTGTGTCCTTGTGCCCTGTAATGTGGACACTTAACCAGAAGCACCACCATCTGTCTGCTCCCTTCTTTTTTGATTTTTAAATTATCTGTTTATTGAATAGAGACAGCCAAAAGTCAGGCGGGAGCAGGGTGATAGATAGGGAGAGAGGCACCTGCAACAATGCTTCACCACTTACAAAGTTTTTCTCCTGAAGGTGGAGACTAGAGTCTCAAGCCCACATTCTTGCGCATTGTAACATGTGTGCTCAAGCAGGTGTGTCACCACCCAGTCCCGATCTCTTAGGGTTTTCTATGTACAAGATCATGGCATTTTTGCATAGAGATAGTTTTACTTTTTATTTTACTTATTCCTGGTCTGGGTACCTTTTTTTAGCTTCTTGTTCTTGTGTTGATAAGCCAATGTGATTCTGAATAGAAATGGAGGTATCTGGCCTCCTCGCCTTTTCCTGGTCTTAGGAGAGCGTTCAGTCTTTTGGCACTAAGTATGATGTTAATTATGTGGTTCTCATCTGTGGCTTTTTGTCATACTGAAGAAGTTATCTTATTTATTTTTTTTATACTTTTTATTTATAAAAAGGAAACACTGACAAAAACCATAGGATAAGAGGGGTACAACTCCACACAATTCCCACCACCAGAACTCCGTATCCCATCCCCTTCCCTGATAGCTTTCCTATTCTTTATCCATCTGGGAGTATGGACCAGGGTCATTATGGGGTACGGAAGGTGGAGGGTCTGGCTTCTGTAACTACTTCCCCACTGAACATGGGCGTTGACAGATGGATCCACACTCCCAGCCTGCCTCTCTCTTTCCCTAGTGGGGCTGGGCTTTGGGGAAGCGGGGCTCCAGGACACATTGATGGGGTCATCTACCCAGGGAAGTCTGATTGGCATCATGCTGGCATCTGGAACCTGGTGGCTGAAAGAAGAGTTAAATAAAGCCAAACAAGGGAGTTGTATGGTAGCACAGTGGGTTAAATGCACGTGGCACAAAGTACAAGGACCGGCATAAGGATCCCAATTTGAGCCCCCGGCTCCCCATCTGCAGAGGAGTCAGTTCACAGGAGGTGAAACAGGTCTGCAGGTGTCTGTCTTTCTCTCTCCCCTCCTCTCTCCATTTCTCTCTGTCCTATCCAACAATGACGACATCAATAACAACAATGATAACTACAACAACAATAAAAAAATAAGGGCAACAAAAGGAAAAATTTAAAAAAAAAGTAAATCAAGTTGTTGACTAATCATGAACCTAAAGGCTGGAATAGTGCAGATGAAGATTTGGGGGTCTCCGTTTTATAGATAGTTAGTTGGCCTATTTCAGTTATATTCCAAAGGGCCCATGACTATACTAGTGTTTTTTTTCTTTTTTTTTCTGAGCCTTACATCTGATATGCAGGTGGATTCAAGTCATTGTCTGGGGAGATGATGCCATGCCTGGAAAAAGGACTAGAAATCTGGATCAGGGAAGAGAGTAGCTCCCATATATGGGGAAGGTGTATAAATATTGTTGACTGTAAACCCCATCGATTTGATGTGATCTGGGGTCCATATTCAGCTTAGGAACCTGTGTGACCTCTGCATCCCTGTAGATCTGAGCTCACATGCTGTGGTCATGAGTAAGAACATTCCAAGCTGTCCCAATTTCAGGACCCATCTTCCTCAGGTGGAGCATAGAGTATACTGTCCAGTGTTGTATGCTTTACATTGGTTTGGTCTAGCTCTCCCCCTGCCAGGAAAATTGGTTTAGTCCTGCTAGTTTTGCGGGCCTGCTTGTCCCTGCCCTAAGGAACCCGGACAGAGTTCGAGACTTCTTGGTGCCGCCATGTGAGAAGGATGCAGGAGAGTTCTGTTTGGTATTAGTTTGGGTTAGTTTATGAATCATTGTTCGTGAATAAAGAAATACAGCTTCCCGGCCCAGCCGCGTGTCTCTGGTCGTCTCTGTTACCCGCCCGTGAAGCCAGCCCGGATAAAACAACATATGGCGCCTACAACGTGGGACCGGACCTGCGCATCTCTAAGATAAGTGAAGACAATTTGGCTACCTATGCACTATGGCCTTCTCTTCTGCTTGTGAAGAGATCTCCAAAGGTGTCTGCCCTTTCTTCACGAGACTGTTTTGCTGTTTCTGGAACATTTACCTCTGGACCACTCTATGGTTTCTGCCCAATGCCAGCCCGCAGGAGCCCAACGCCAGCCCACATGAGCCGGCTTTCTGCCATGTGGAACGGGGCATTGGGCACCGGCTCCCTCCACGCTGCTCGGCCAACATGGCAGGGCCATGGGGCAGGGCCGCAGCAGCCTATCCTGGCCGCCACCCTGGAGCACCTCGGCCTGCGCCTTCTACACAGCTGGCCCGCCCGCCCTCATGCTATGAAGTCTGGACAGATCCCGGGCCACCTGGAGACCGCAGGCTCCCTGCCGAAACTGGCCCCCCTGGCTGAGATCTCCAGCTTGGGTCTGAAGGCAGACGAGCTAGAATACGCAGAGATTCATGTAGAGATCCATGCAGAGATCGCGACCTGCAATTCCTAGAAGTGGAGCTGCCCAAGAGGCCACCATTGGACAACGCACTCCCAGATCGGCTAAGACAGTATAGATCTAAATTCGTGTTTAAAATGACATGTCTTTGTAACAAAAGTTTCTCTCCTTGTATATTGAAGACCATGTGTATGTATGTGTTTAAAGTTTGGTAACATTAACTTTAAGGTTAAGAATATAACTTTAAGGCTAAATTCTTACCAGGCAAAGTTAAATGAAAAAGGTTTTCAACGTAATTCTCATAAAGATAAAATTAACTTACATTTAAAGTCTGAGGTAAAAATTAGTTAAAAATCAATATATTTTAACCAAGTTGGTCTAAACAAAACCTGTGCACATCTAGGGTGTGTCTCCATCTTGAATGGGTGTAACAAAAGGTTAAATAGACTTGTTGATATGTAAAACTCTCGATTACCTTCCCTATTAGAAATGGTAGATTACACAAAGGCTATGCTAATTATTCTCATGCCTGAGGTTTTCTTTCCTTCATTCTTATGTCTACCTTTTCACATTCTATTGTTTAAACTTTAAACAACCTTAAAATCATTCTAAAAAAGACTTCTAATTGTGATAGAGTTATCAATTGTGGTAAACTTCTAACCTGCTACAAGTTTGTTTCATAAGTAAGTGAATTGCAGCTGTCAAGTTCTCTACAGAAAAGCTGAATTCTGGCAGCAGACCTTCCTCATACAACGCTCCACCCCCTGGCATTCTTCCGTGGACATCTGCTTTCAACTGGCACTCCTATTGGACTCAATGGTCTCAAACACTGACTGCAGCCAGCTGCCTTTGGGACTCTAGGCCGTTCCCTGCCCCCATGCTAAAAAATGCCCGTCGAGGCAAGTACGCCCCCCCAGAGGCAGGAAATGTTTTTTTTTAAGCTGATAAAGTTTTGCCCACAGAGGCAAAAAATGGCCCCCTCAGACCTTCCCTTGGCAGCACACTGGTTCTTGTTACTCGCTTACATGTTCCTCCATGTTTGTGCCAGTTTCTTTTTTGAAAATGTCTGTGTGATATAGGTTTCTGTTCACCCCACACCCCTGATACTGTAGTCATTTAGTTAAAAAGAAAAGGGGGAATTGTTGTATGCTTTACATTGGTTTGGTCTAGCTCTCCCCTACCAGGAAAATTGGTTTAGTCCTGCTAGTTTTGTGGGCCGCTTGTCCCCGCCCCAAGGAACCCGGACAGAGTTCAAGACTTCTTGGCGCCGCCATGTGAGAAGGATGCAGGGGAGTTCTGTTTGGTATTAGTTTGGGTTAGTTTATGAATCGTTGTTCGTGAATAAAGAAATACAGCTTCCCGGCCCAGCCGTGTGTCTCTGATCGTCTCTGTTACCCGCCTGTGAAGCCAGCCCGGATAAAACAACAGTCCAGCCTCCCTTTGAAGTATGGAACATTCTCTACCATTGTTGATCCATGTTGAGGGCAAGGTCCTATGGGGAAGAAGTTATCTTCTATTGCTAGTTTACAAGCAAAGTCCCAGAGGTTTCTGGGCTGGAAGAAATATGGACTTTAAAGAGAATGGAGAAGGTTCCTTGTGACCTTAGAGTTTAAAAGGGCAAGCGATAGTTATCATTATAACCAAGTTTGTTGGGAACTTGCTTTTCCTTGAAAATTCCATGGTTAGGATTTATGGTGTTATACTTGACTTCTTCACGTTTTATGTCATTTAATAAGATCTACTAATAACAATATCATAGGTACTGACAAGACCAAATGATTCTGATATATTTTTTTAACTTAGTATTTTTTTAAAATTAAAAAAAATATATTTATTTTATTTATTGGGTAGAGACCACCAGAAATCTAGAGGGAAGGGGGTAATAGAGGAGAGATAGAGATTAACAATATTTTTAAAAAATTTATTTTTAGTAATGTTTAAATAATTTAATCCCAGTGTCAAAATTCAATCAGTTCACAATTATTTTTTCCAGAGCACTGCTCAGCTCTGGTTTATGGTGTTGCTGAAGATTAAACCTACAATTTTAGAGTCTCAGGTGTGAAAGTATTTTTTAATATTCAGAAACTTCAATGAATTTTAATTCTAATTATTTATAGATTTAAAAAATTTAAAAATATAACTGTATTTTAATGAATTAATTACAGGATGTAATTAATTCACTAAACTATGGATATTTTTATTGCTCCCTTTTTTAAAATAAATTTTTATTTATAAAAAAGAAAGACTGACAAAAGCCATAGGATAAGAAGGGTACAACTGCACACAATTCCCACCACCAGAACTCCGTATCCCATCCCCTCCCCTGGTAGCTTTCCTATTCTTTATCCCTCTGGGAATATGGACCCAGGGTCATTATGGGATGCAGAAGGTGGAAGGTCTGGCTTCTGTAATTGCTTCCCCACTGAACACAGGTACTGACAGGTCAGTCCATACTCCCAGACTGTCTCTCTCTTTCCCTAATTGGGTAGGGACCTGGGGAGGTGGGGCTCTAGGACACCTTGATGGGGCCGTCTGCCCAGGGAAGTCCAGTTGGCATCAAGTTAGCATCTGGAACCTGGTGGCTGAAAGAAGAGTTAACATATAAAACCAAACAGTCACTAATCATGGACCTAAAGGCTGGAATAGTGCAGATGAAGATCTAGGGGGTCTTCGTTTTGTAGATAATTAGTAGGCCTATTTTAGTTGTATTCCAAAGGGCCCATGACTATACTAGGTTTTTTTTTTTTTTTTTTTTTCTGAGCCTGACATCTGATATACAGATGGATCCAAGTTATTATCTGGGGAAATGATGTCATGGCTGGTAAAAGGACCAGAAAGCTGGATCAGGGAAGAGAGTAGCTCCCATATATGGGAAAAGTGTATAAATATTGTTGACTGTAAACCCCATCAATCTGATGTGATCTGGGGCCCATATTCAGCTTAGGAGCCTGTGTGACCTCTGCATCCCTGTAGATCTGAGCTCACATTCTGTGGTCATGAGTAGGAACATTCCAAGCTGCCCCAATTTCACAACCCATCTTCCTCAGGTGGAAGATAGAATATGTTGTCCACCCTCCTTTCAGAAGATGGGTCATTCTCTACCATTGTTGATCCACATTGAGGGCAAGGTCCTATAGGGGCCTGAAAATGGGTCTATTGTGTTGTTCCTGATAGAGATGACTGGTAACAATGGAGAGAGGGATTTATTCGAGGTCTAGGCCCATCATGTCTGTTTGGGAATCTCAGGACTCCCCACATAGGGCCCCAGCTGATGGGGTGGCCTGATAGTGACTAAAGAGTCATCATTAAAGTCTGCCAGTCTCTTGTCCCTATTCAGCTTTTGTAGTCATTGCTTTGTCAGGATAGAATTCTACCACGGAACCACCAATGCCTGTGTAGTCCTTACTTTGGTAAGGTTAGCTTTGGAGTGACTGAGGGAAGTGTAATAGGAAGTAGGTGCAGAGGGTAGCTAAGTTTAAGTAGACACTATTTCATTAGGAACTTTATGGTGTCTTTTTAGGTCTTTTTACTTGCTTGCTGCATATATTGACTCACTGATGACTACTTTCAGGTATATATTTTGCCCTAATTTATGGATACATGTGAACACATGCCCTATCTCATGGGACCTGGTCTATATCTAGGTTTTGGAAATTTGTTAGGAAGTGAACCACCTGAAATGGAATTAGAGAATCCTATGAGAAAGGAAAGGTCTCACCTGAATAATGAGGCTGAAGGGTTGGCATTCCACACCTGACGTCTCTGGACCCAGTCCGAAGTGAAGCATGCCGAGGAGGTAGGTACTTGTTGCGTTGATTATGTTGGGATCAGCAGATGCAATATCATTTTGTATGAACTGAGAGAAGGATGCAGCAAAGTGAGCCCCACTCTAGAGGTTCCAGGACTGGGGGAAATACAGGCTCTATGGAGGAAGTGGGAGGCTCCTGCTGCCTTAGGGTTTAAGAGACAATAGATAGTTATTGCTGTAATCACATTATTTGGCAATTGGGTTAACTTTGAAAATCCCATTGTTAGGATTTGCTGTATCATACAACATCACCATAATTTATATCCTTTGACATTATTTGTATATAGCTTTGTCTTATAGAGTAATGTCCACGATTGCTTCTGTTCTCTCTGGTCTAAGCTTTCAGGAGAGTCAACATTTCCAAGAAATGCATTAAAAAGTCTGGGACATTCAATCAATTTCTCCCCTCTCATATTATGGAAGTCTTTTTACATAGCAGTGCTATATCCTTAATCTTTTCTTAGCACTTCTTAAGTCTGCTAAGGCTTTACCTGCGAAGTTTTCAATTCTACCCGTCCTCCCCCACTTCCCTACAGACTCTGAGGACTAAAGTCTTCAGGTGACAGTGGGGTGGCCCCCAGAAGGGACCAACTTTTGAACCTCTTCCAGACACACAGCTGTACTTCCCCTCCTGGGCCTTACACTTAGATGCTGAGCTGGAAATTCAATTCATTGGGCCACTAGAGAAACCCCATTCACATTTCACCCTGTTTTTTTTCTCCCTTCCTCCTACTATCATCCTATTTGAAGAACATGATATAAACACTGGAATTATTCCAAGCAAGTTGTCTTGCTCTTAAATTAAAAACAAGCATTCCAACTTAGAAGTAAGTTAGAATTTTTTAATGGAAAAAATTTGGAGATGAAAGATAATAGCTGACGATGATAAACGTAGCTAAGTCTCATCAAGAGCCTGGCCTATACCACTTGCTGTGCTAACTTGTACTTTGAATCCCCAGAGCAACCCCACGGTACAGGAATTTTATCACATTTGGTGGATGAGGAAACTGGGATGTAGGAAAGCTCAATAGTAAGCCTCCTGCCACACAGAGAGTAATCAGCACAGCAGAATTCCAACCCACTCTCTTCCTGAGTCAGGCTACTGAATCAATCGCCAGACTCCACTCAATGAGGAACCAGATCTGTGTTTCCTCTCCGAGCACCTGAGATAGAGGGAGAGCAGGGCAGATAACAAAATGGGAAAACGGGGTGGGGGTAGATAGAATAATGGTTATGCAAATAGACTCTCATGCCTGGGGCTCCAAGGTCCTAGGTTTAATTCCCCACACCAACATAAGCCAGAGCTGAGCAGTGCTTTGGTGACAAATAAAGGGAATACACTCACACACACTCACACACACACTCACACACACTCACACACACAGATTCACACACACACTCACACACACACTCACTCACACACACTCACTCACACTCACTCACACACACACACACTCACTCACACTCACACACTCACACACACACTCACACACACTCACACACACACACACTCACTCACACCCACTCACACACACACACACACACACACTCACACACACTCACACACACACTCACACACACTCTCACACACACAGACACACACACTCACACACACACACACACTTTTTTTTTTACTGGAGAGGACTTTAAAAAAATTTTATTAGTGACAGCATGATTTACAAGATAACAGGACTATAATTTTGCACTGTCTCCACCACCAGAGTTCTGTATCCCCATTTCTCTTGCTGGAAGCTGCAGTTATTCCTGAAGAGGACTTTTCCAGACCACCTTTACTACTGACAACTTTTAATTCTCCCTAGAGTCAATCAGGTGAATAGAAAAGGCTGCCATCTATACACAGAATGCCCCATTTCCATCTAGCAAAATCTCCCCACAGTATAAAACACCCCCTTCCACCCCCCACACTCGTCTTAGTGATTCTGTCTTGAATTTAAATCAGTGCAATGACTTCAGTTCTCAGATGTCTTGTCCTCACCTCATCCTTCTTGCTCCAAAGAAAAACCCATGGGTTACTTGCTTTAGGTGACAGAGAGAATAAAAGCAAAAGAAGGCAAGGGTTGTCTAAATGTAAAGTGCTGGAAAATCCAACATTTCCTTTACTATAGTTTGGTTACATTCACTACAGTTTGCTGAGACATTTGAACACTGAACAGCACGGTGGCATCACCACTTGCTTTTCTCCCTCCTCTCTTTTTGTTTGTTTAGCAAACACAGCAGATGATATTGCACGGCATAAAGTGAGAACAGTAGGCATAGCTCCAAAAAAACAAAAAACACACAAAAAAAACCCAAATGAAACAAACTTTAATGCAGTACAGGTGATAAACAAACCTGGAATAATGCCTAATGCATTACACTCTTGTTGCAACACACACATACTGAAGAACAAGCATTGGACAGAGAGAAAAGTGATCAGGACAAAATATTAAACAGCAATCAATCATAATGGGGTACAATCATCATTGAATCAGAAATATAACTAAGAAACTACCACTGTGTTCTAGTTGACGAGGTGACAGCAACATTTGTCTTTTATAGAAATATAAAAAAAAAATAATATTCTAAGTCCCTTATGGTTAGGTTTTAAAATCAACTATTTAATTATGTATTTATTTTCACCTCCCCCCTGCACCCTCCCCCACTGCTGAGGAAGTACTCCCCTCTGCTCTTGGAAGAGTGTGCTACTCTGTTGATCTGTTGTTGTTGTTGTTGTTATTATTATTCAAACATTTTTTTTAACCTGATGATTGTCTTAGGCACCCTCCTTCTATAATGAACCATCAAGCTAACTTGAACAGGGAAACTGAGTCACAACACAAGCAATGGATAAGACCAAAGACAGGCCAAAGAGAAGGGGTGAGGCGGGGACATTGGAGCTGACTGCAGCAGGGGTGAAGCGGGGACACTGGAGCTGACTGCAGCAGGGCAGGGGCACAAGAAGAGATGAAGGCTGACAGCTGCTGAAACTAGTGAAAGGCAACATCCTGAAGTTTATTATCTTTTCTTTTCTTTTTTTTTTTTTAGAAAATGTTTGTCACTTGGTTCTGATGGCAAATTAAAAACGAGACCACAATGATCAGGTCAGAAATGGGAAACAAACCACAGAGCGAGTGAGACTGACAGAGAAAGCAGAGAGGGATCTGGTGAGCACAGCTCTTCCCCGTGCTTCCCTGCCAAGGACAGCAAGCCTCTCACTCCCAGCACTTCCCTGCACTGCGCCACATTCATGTCAAAAGGCAAGAAATTCACTAAAAAGCAGTTGAGGCTGGGCTGATCAGATTTTCTGCCCCAGGAAAATCTACAAAGAGTACATGAATGTTGGGAAGACCAGGGAACACCTGACTCAAAGTCTAAGCTCCTCCCTTTTCTCCTCCCTCCCAACCACCGCTGCAAAGGAAAATCAGGTGAAAGCCCTGCACGGAGATGGCAGCACTGACACCTGCTGAGCTCATGCCGCGTCATGGAGTAAATGGAAGAACACAAAACACAGCTCTTTTGCGGATGCCCCCAGCCAGCCCGAGGCTCTGTGAGTGCTGGCATCCCAGCTGCTGTGGCCAGGGGGGCTGAGGCTTCCACCATGTCCAGTGTAGACAGGACAGGTGAGGGGTGAGAGGAGACAGGTGCAAAGTGGGCTGCTACCTCTCAGTCCTTGCAACTCAGAGATGGTGCAACTTAAAGAGAATCTCTCAATTCAAGTTAGCTTGTCTCTTTATAGAGTTCTGACATAATTTGTTTCTCATACCTCTGGGATGGTCAAAGAAATAAAAAATGAACACACAAAGAAAAAACAACCAAGTAGCAAGGGATCTCACAAATGCCATGAACATAGTCTTGGATTATCTGGGACTTCCAGTCTGACCTGCAAAGTAATTGTTCCCTAGGAAAAAAAAAAAATCAATACATTAAAGGTAGATCACAACTAACACCTTACTTCATTCTAAACGACAGAAGGGTTCCCTTGCAACCCTCATTTTGGCATGTACAACATGGTGTGGTCCTGGCAGTGTTCAGAACACATGTGGAAGTGCTGCTAAGAACAGGCTGAAGAGACACCCTGCAGTGAAGAGAAGCTCGTGCCTCCAGCTCCTCTTAGCATTAAGAACAAACAAACAAACAAAAGATTGTAACATAAAGCTTTGGCCATTTCAGTTCTACTATATACATTTAAAAATCTACATAGTCATAAATTAAATCAGTGATTAAATAAGCTCATATAAAATGTAATTAAATTAAAAAAATCACAGCACACTATAGAGAAAAATAGGAACTAGTTTCACAAAAAAGAGATTATATATATTTATATTCATATATATTCTTTTACCCTGTGGAAAAAAATTTACTACGAAACACACACATACACACACACACACACACACACACACACACACACCCTTTTGTAAGTCACCATCAAAATGAAAGCTATTTCTTATTCCATTCTTGCATTTTTTTTTTTACACAACCCTTAACCCAGTTGGGGGAAATGTATCCAGAAATTAAGTCTTCCTTGAGCAACAAAGACGTTTTGCCAAGAAAATTAACCCCAAAGAAAAATGTTGGGGGGAGAAGGGAGACATCCCAAACATACAGACTACAAAATAAATAAGAATTATAAAGTTTCTTTTAAAAGTAACCTTAACAGTTATCAAACTAGTAAGTTCTGTATTATCACATAGACTCTCTATACAACGTAACACTAGAACTTTATCACTATGAGGTATTTGGAGGAATTGGTACAGGTGATGCACGGCTGTCTTGGGAAGGACTCTGGGAAGTGGAGGGAGAAAGAAGGAATGAGGAGGTAGAGGGGGGAGGAGGGGAAGGGAGGGGAGGAGGAGGGGAAGGGAGGGGAGGAGGAGGGAGAGGAGCTTTGGTTTATCAGCAAGAAATTGGGGCAGGGGCCGGGGAATCATCCTTTGGTATCAAAGAAAGTTTCATTGCATGGTTGCATGGGAAAGCACCACGGTGAATAATTATTCCTTTTTTTTTTTTTTTTTTTCATTAGTGGCCTTTCTAAGAGGCTGAGGTATTCGAAGAGTATAAGGTGAAGAGAGGTCAACAGCGGTTTAACACTTTGGTTCAAGCAAGGCACTCGTCCTAGGAGTTTACAAAATTTGCAACATGTCTGCCTAGAGATTTACAAGAAGAACTAGCAGTAATAAGAGGAGTCTTTCTTTATGCAGTTGCTGTTCTTGTATTGTTAATATTAAGAATGAAGACAAGTTTACACACTGAGTGAAGAGGGAGGAGGAGTGTGGGGAGGAGAAGGGGGGGTTCCCTCCACAGACTAAAGCCGTGCATGAAAAATCTTTGGTTTCATCAATGTGATTAAAATCACCAATGGAAATTGAGTGAGGTAGCATCTTTGGTTCACACTGTAAATAGTAGATCTTTACACCATTTTTTTTTTTTAAACACGTGGAAGTAGCTATTTCTCACCTTCGGTTTCTTTGTCTTTAATGATTCAGGAAATAGTTACTAAAATATACTGTAAAGCTAACCACACCACAAGCATATTCCAGAAGGCCAGCTGTGTCTCAAAATGGCCTTCAATGTTTGAATGCACTCTAAACAATAAGGTAGGAAAGGGTGAGGTGCTTTCTCTTTGTTTGTTAAGTGCATAGATTTCAACCTTTCTGTACGAAGAAGAGAGGCCTCCCTTAGGGAAAATGCTTCTTATAGCTTCTGTGAAAATGTCCTAGGACTCTTTGGTATAGCAAATTTTGCATTTAACCTGCAAAGATGAGTAGCAGTAGGAGTGGCATGTGTTCCAAAGCAGCCTAGTGTGTCTTATTCTTTCTCCTGGAAAGTGAACTATGGTCTGCTTGGGTAGAGTGAGTGACATCTTCTGTGAAAACCTGTGGATTTTTCCACATGGTTTATTTGGTTTGGCATGGGAGTAGGGGAGGATGTTCCTATTCTAGCTACATCTAGAGGATGGGATACCTAGCTCCAGCATCCCTTTACCTGAAACGACTTAGGTCCAGGGTTTTGAAGGATGCCAACATTATACCTCCCACTGTTGCTCTTGGCATCATTTCAGAGAGCTTTCTGGTCATGAGAGGACCTACATGATTTATGGGAAGAAAAAAAAAAGCTATTTAGTTTGGACTAAATAAACATGAAACATATCAGTGATCTGAAGAAATTTTCAGGTGAGTCTTGCTAACAGGTTGAGAAATGGTGGGCCGGGCTTGTTGACACAGCTCACTTGGATCAGCCACAGGCACGACCCTGGTTCCAGCCTGGCCCCCACTACACTGAGGGAAGCTTCTGCTCTGGTTTCTTTCCCTTTCTCCCTCTGCCTCTCTATCTAGAAAAAAAATAAATGAACAAAAAGAAGAAGAAATGTGAGCCATGAATTAATGCTGCAGTATCTAGGTCTGAAAGCACGTTCTAGGCACCAGCTCAGAACAACGGAGAATGTCACATACAGGACAGTGAGAATATGGCTTGTGAGAAGCTGAGCCCTTCTAATATCTAAAATGCAAAGGTTGTGGTCACACCTAAACAGGTGAGTGAAAAAGTGGCTTTTAAAGGCTCTGTTTTGTGCATCTGTTTATGAGAAAATCTCTCTCTGGGGCCTGAAATTGCATAATGGGTACAAGTTTAATGCTAGTATGAAGATTATCTTTGGTTTTAGCAAATAGGATCACTGATTATTTTTCCAAAACCCTTTATGGTGAGGATATTTAAAATGTAGCAATAGTCTTTGAAACTGCCCAGTAAAAAAAAAAATTGATGAATAATTATAGGAATACAATAGTAAAACCAGAGGGGTAAAAAAAAAAAACCTAGTCATAGGGATTTAGCTTTCATTTTTCCTGGGGCACTGGATTTTATAAGAGTGTGTGTAGACACAATTTGAATTTTCCTGCACTCAAAATGCTCATGTTTTGGATGGCAGAGGACCTAGTGGGGGTTTGTATTATTGTATGGAAAAATGAGAAGTGTTCTACATGTACAAACTACTGTATTTACTGCCAACTGTAAAACACGAATCCCCCAATAAATAGGTAAATAAATAAAAATGCTCATGTTTACAGGAAATAAGGCTTTGCTCTCTCCTCTACTATAAATATGTTAGCTCTACTCATGGTCTCCTCCATTTCTGGACAGAAAAAGTTACTTTATGTTTCCCTTTTGGTTGATATCCTTAATAAGGTTATATATTTTTAGCAAATCTCAAAGAGTAGACTATTTATATGCTGTTTTTTTTTTTTAGCTGAACTATAATTGTGCCATCTTTAAGAGGGAACGTGTAAGCTGGAGTTTGGGTTAAGACTAAAAAAGCACAAGTAAGGATAGTATCAAAGCCAGCGTGCCATTTCACCAGGGAAGCATGCCTTTGCTTCCCTTTCTCTTTCTCCAACAGGCGTGAGGTAGCTACGGGGACCTGCATTTCCGCTTTGCTTTTCACATGCTGTGCCGTTTACACACAGACTGGAAGCTGAGGTCTCGTCCCAAGGAGAGAAGTCTTATGTGAACATGGTTTCAACGTCTCTAGTGCACTGAATTTCAAGAAGTAATGTTCCAATGTGATAACATTTAATTTTATATTTCTAGCTAAGTATAGGAATTAACCAAGACTATTCAAATTTGTTTTTCTTTTTTTACTGAATATTACAAAAGGCATCAATTTATTATAATTCAAGTGAATCCATAGGGAAACTTTCTGGAAATGAAGTGATTCACTTGGGAATTGCTTGATAAGGCTTCTTTGAGGAAAAAAAAAGTTAAGATTTTTGTATCTGAGAGCTCAGCTCTAGTTCTCTCTTTCTTTCTCAATTCTGTCTGAAGAGAGTGGAACCTTGACGGGTAGACTGTCTGGGTGCACGTGCTGATGCACTGACCTCTCCACAGTGGAGAGCTTCCCTGAAGCTACAGCCTTCCTGTCAGTTTTGAAAACGAATGTCTCCACTGCTCTGAGAGTCATAAATCATTCTCTCTGTATGTGTTGGAGGCAGGGTATGTGCAGGGTGGCTGAGTCCTATGTCATAGCTTTACAGAGTGTCTCATGGAAAAATAACTTTAGTTATTAAAATCACAGCAATAAAAACCTGGCACTATAATCTTGGGTGTTTTTGTAACTTAGATGAATTTTTTTTTAACTGGATGGACTCCAGTTTCGTGTGTTAAAAAAAAAAAAATGTCTGGATGTATCCTTAACAAACAAAGAGAATGTGCAGGTTTAGAGCCATTCAAACAGTCCTGGCTGGGTGCCAATCTGCAAGGAAGTGGCAGATTGACGGGTCTAAACTCCGGGCTGGACAAGGGAGACCATGTTCTCACTCGACTGAACTGACAAGCTCTCCCTGCGTTGGCTGCATGTTTGCAATAGCACGATCCTTCCTGAAGGGCAGCCCTGCCCGAGCCCCTAACCACTAGTGGTGGTGGTGGTGGTGGTGATTGTGTGTGTGTGTGTGTGTGTGTGTGTGTGTGTGAGAGAGAGAGAGAGAGAATGTATGTGTGCGCGCACACCCACACACACAGACACAGTACTGAGACACAGTACACCTTCGGAGGGCAGTGGACGGGAAGAGAAAGTCCAGTCTCTGGAAGCCATCCACCCCATGGACATGTCCATGCTCCAGAGCGGAGGCTGGCCAGGGACTGTGAGCCTGACCACGGCCGGGGGCTGTGCGGCTCAGTGCGGCCTTCCCCTCGCACCCAGTCACTGCCCTGCCGAGCTGTGTCTCAGAACAGTCAGAATGCAGGTGAGCTGAGTCTTTGGTTTCTTTGGACGATGTCACTTTGTTTTTCTTCTTCGAATATTTCTAAATATAAACCTGCTATCTTGAGGTCCTGCTTCTTTCTTTCTTTCTTTCTTTCTTTCTTTCTTTCTTTCTTTCTTTCTTTCTTTCTTTCTTTCTTTCTTTTTAAATTTAAAGCTTTTCCACCGAGGTTTGAGTCTGTGTTGTCCTCTCACGCTTTGGTGCAGGTGCCTGAGGAGGAGGAAGAGCTACCCGAGTTGGTGCCGCCCTCGTCCTGCCACTTGTCGAGGCTCCTCCTCCGGGCGTTCATGAAGAAGTTGCTGACGGTACTCAGCTCCAAGCCCAGCTGCTGGGAGATGGTGATCTGCAGCTCTTTGGAGGGACGCTTGTTCTCTTTGAAGATGGCGTGCAGAGTTCGCCGCTGGACGTCTGTGAAGACCAGCCTGGGCTTCTTGGGGGTGTTGCCTCTGTCCTTTCCATGCTCTTGTTCTTTCCTTTTGCAGGCTGCAAGAAAGCACAGAGGCTGTTAAAACAGACCCTGGGGGCGGGGGAGGCAAGGGGCAGGAAGTTAAGAGTCGGTCAGAGGTGGCAGATGCGCCCTAGAGGCCTGTGGGACACCTTGGCTGCAGGGTGGAGGTGGAGATGTTGGGCAGGTCTCTGGGTGGCTCCGTCTTTCAGGTTAACAGTGGGGATCAGAGAATGCAGAGGGAGAGGTGAGTATCAGTTTCCTTTTCGCCACTAGGGCTATCTCTGGGGCTGAGTGTCCACACGGCTCTGCTGTTGCCAGCAGTCATTTTGTTCTCTGATAGAGTGTGAGGGATAAGGAGAGAGAGAGATAGACAGGAGGGACACTTACAGCACTGCTTTCTACTTGTGAAGCTTTCCCCCCTACAGGTGGGGGGCTAGGGGCTTGAACCTGGGTACTCAAACATGGGGACATGTGTACTCTGCGGGGTGAGCCACTGCTTGGCCTTGAGAAGTGAGTTTACTGACGGTCGTGGGACACTCTGCATATGAACTGATGTTAGATACTCTTTTCTTCCTTTCTTTCTTTCTTTCTTTCTTTCTTTCTTTCTTTCTTTCTTTCTTTCTTTCTTTCTTTCTTTTTGGCACCAGGGTCATTGCTGGAGCTCAGTACCACTGCTCAAAGTGGTAGAGACACTCTGGGAAAGGCCTCCCATGGGTGCTTGTCCAGTGGACAGCAAGCTGCATGGAGGAGACGCACTTTCTTTCTTACAAGTCAGAACCAAGGGACAACACAGGGACAGCGACAGCCACTTAGGCAGTGTGTGTGTGTGAGTGTGTGTGAGTGAATGTGTGTGTGAATGTGTGTGAGTGTATGTGTAAATGTGTGTGTGAATGTGTGTGTGTGTGAATGTGAGTGTGTGTGAATGTGAGTGTGTGTGAATGTGTGTGTGTGATTGTGTGAGTGTGAATGTGTTTGTGAATGTGTGAGTGTGTGTGTTTTTATGAAAGTGTGAGAGTGTGTGAATGTGTGATTGTGAGTGTATGTGTGAATGTGTGTGTTTGTGTGTGTGTGAATCTGTGTGTGTGAGGGTGTGCGTGTTTGACTGTGCATGTGTGTGTGTGAATGTGAGTGTGTGTGAATGTGTGTGTGTGAGTGAATGCGTGTGTGTGTGAGTATGTGAGTGTGTGCGTGTGCGCGTGTGAGTGTGTGTGAATGTGTGTGAGAGTGTGTGTGTGAATGTGTGTGTGAGTGTGTGTGAGTGTGATAGTGTGTGTGTGAATGTGTTTGTGAATGTGTGAGTGTGTGTGTATGAATGTGTGAGTGTGTGAATGTGTGAGTGTGAGTGTATGTATGAATGTGCGTGTTTGTGTGTGTGAGTGTGTGTGTGAATTTGTGTGTGTGAGGGTGTGTGTGTTTGACTGTGCGTGTGTATGTGTGTGTGAATGTGTGTGTTTGTGTGTGTGTGAGTGTGTGAGTGTGTGTGTGTGAGTGTGTGTGTTTGTGTGTGTGAGAGTGTGTTTGACTGTGTGTGTGTGTGTGAGTGTGTTTGACTGTGTGTGTGTGAATGTGTGTGTTTGTGTGTGTGAGACTGTGTGTATGAGTGTGTTTGACTGTGTGTGTGAATATGTGTGTTTGTGTGTGTGAGAGTGTGTGAGTGTGTTTGTGTGTGTGAATGTGTGTTTGTGTGTGAGAGTGTGTGTGTGAGTGTGTTTGTGTGTGTGAGTGTGTGTGAGTGTGTTTGACTGTGCGTGTATGTGAATGTGTGTGTTTGTGAGTGTGTGTGAGTGTGTTTGACTGTGCGTGTATGTGAATGTGTGTGTTTGTGAGTGTGTGTGAGTGTGTTTGACTGTGCGTGTATGTGAATGTGTGTGTTTGTGAGTGTGTGTGAGTGTGTTTGACTGTGCGTGTATGTGAATGTGTGTTTGTGAGTGTGTGTGTGTTTGACTGTGTGTGTGAATGTGTGTGTGAGTGTGTGTGTGTCAGAGTGTGTGTGAGTGTGTGTGTGAGTGTGTTTGACTGTGCGTGTGTGTGTGAATGTGTATTTGTGTGTGTGAGAGTGTGTGTGTGAGTGTGTGTGAATGTGTGTGTGAGTGTGTGACTGTACGTGTGTGTGAGTGTGTGTGTTTGTGTGTGTGTGTTTGACTGTGTGTGTGTGTGTGAATGTGTGTGTTTGTGTGTGTGAGTGTGTTTGACTGTGTGTGTGTGAATGTGTATTTGTGTGTGTGAGAGTGTGTGTGTGAGTGTGTGACTGTACGTGTGTGTGAGTGTGTGTGTTTGTGTGTGTGTGTTTGTGTGTGTGTGTGTGTGTTTGACTGTGTGTGTGTGTGAATGTGTGTGTTTGTGTGTGTGTGAGAGTGTGTTTGACTGTGTTTGACTGTGTGTGTGTGGGTGTGTGAATCTGTGTTTGTGTGTGTGAGTGTGTGTGTGAGTGTTTGACTGTGTGTGTGTGGGTGTGTGAGTGTGTGTGTGAGTCATAGTTTCGGAACTGGGACATGAGCATCTTCCAGTGCTGGGAGGGTCCTGGGTGACTGTCCCCAGGGCGACCTGGCGATCTATCTGGTCTGCTATACCAGATGCACATCATCAGTGGTCAGTGGGAGGCTGTCTGTGACAGAATCCAGGTGCTTATTTCCGGAGAGAACTCTGTAGAGAAGTCAATGAATAAGAAAGCAGAGGTAGGACTGGGACAAAGCTCATGGGTAGGGCGTATGCTTTGACACAGGTTCAAACCCCAGCCAGCAGTAACAGAGCTTTTTTAAAAAGCAAGAAAAACAAACAAAAATAACAGAGGAAAACAGAAGCAAGAAAACAAACACCAAGCATCAGCAAGAACATCATTTATGTCACAGGGGTACAAGAAGAAGAATAGAGAGATAAAGGGAAAGAATAAAAGAATATATATTTGAAAAAACAAGAATATATATCTGAAGAAATTTTAACTGAGAGTTTCCACAAATTAAGGAGGAGGATAGATCACCCAGATCTAGAAAGCTCAATGAGTTCCAAGAAAAAAAGATTTCAAACCTAAGTCCACCAAGGCACCTAACAATCGAAATGGCAAAGATCAAAGACAAAGAGAGAATTCTGAAGATTGCTAGAGAAATATCAAAGTCACATATGAAGGAAATTTCATAAAATGGTCAGCTGATTTCTCTTTTTTAATCTTAATTTTATGTTTTATTAGTGATAGTGATTTACAAGATTATAAAATAATAGGGATATTAAGTCCACACCATCTCACCTCCAAAGTTCTGTGTCCTGCCCACCACTTGACAATAATCAACATAGTTCTGTCAAAATCATAGTTATGGTTGACTATATGTTTATATATTTTTTCAGGTTCATGTGTGTCGATTCTCTATATTCCATTTATGGGTGAAATCATCTAATAGTTGTCCTTCTTTATTTCTCTTCCCTCTCAGATAAATGGACGGTGTCTCACTTCCTCAGATGTTCTCCAGAATCTCTTTCCTCTCAGTGATGAAGCAAAAACAAAGTTTTCTTGGCACAAAGGCTTTAAATCTCAGTGGAATTGGGGTTCAAGCCCTTGCTCATCTTCCCCTAACATTTCCTTTTCTGAGACAATGAGCCAAAATTATTTTTTGGGATCAGAGGGAAGGAGTCCTGGTTTCTGTAATTGCTTCTCTGCTGTACATGGAGTTGGAAGACTGATCCATACCACTAGCCTGTCTGTCTTTCCCTAGTGCTGTAGGACTCTGGAGAGGTGAGATTCTGGAACACGTGAAGGTCAGGTAGTTTGTAGTGTGCCTCTAACTTGGTTTTGTCTGCTGTCTTCAAATGACCAGATTCATATTCTGTTCACCGCTAGGCATGCCATATACTTAGTATTGTGTTTTTCATACTTCCATTGAAGACACATGATTTCTTTTATTCCCATTATTGGTAATGTTAACACTGACCACGTAGTTAAAGAGCTGTCTGTAAGCCTTTCATCTGCAAACCTAAACAAATTTAACTATTTAATAAGTATGATATTTTGCCACTAACCTGAGATAATATTGTACACTGTTTCTTTTTAAAATTATTATTGCTATTTATTATTGGATAGAGACAGAGAAATTGAGAGGGGAAGAGAAGGTAGAAAGGGAAAGAGACAGATAGACAGCAGCAGCCCTGCTTTACCACTTGTGAAGCTTTTTTTCCTGTAGGTGGAGACCAGGGACTTGAGCCTGGATCATTACACACTGCAATGTGTGTGATTAGTCAGCTGGTAAGGACTACCGCAATTTATAGCTCTGAATGGAAAAGGTCTCCACTCAAGAGTACTTTATCCTACTAGTTTATCAATCAGATTTGAAGGAATCATGAAGAGCTTTTCAGATAAGTAACAGCTGCAGAAATTCATCACCACTAACTAAACCAGATGTATAAATGATACTGAAGGTGAAATAGTGACCTCATCTACAGAAGGAAAATAAAGCTCAGGGAAATAAGCAAAACCCAGTGAAGATTATGAACTCAGACAGCAGAACTGAGGTTAACAAAGGCTATGGGTGGGGGGCTAGTAAGGGAAGGGTAGGCCAATGGATTTGGATGGAGGGATACTGGTAATTTAGTGGTGGTGGGATGACACATTCTGAGGTGGTGTATAATTGTATTTATAAAACTCTTATAGGCTTGCAAACTGAAGTCACCTTAAAATCAATCAAGAAATAAAGAACTATCATTAAGCTTAAAAATAATAAGCAATCAGAGAAATTTCTGGCAGTTCAACATGCTGTAACACTCAAGAATGTAATTACTGTTCTAATGATGTATATTTTTATTGTATTATCAAACCACTGGTCCAAGACAGAGGAAAATTAGAAACAAACAAACAGCTAGTTATTCTGTATACAGAACAGTGTATTGGTACAGGCTTTATAAAACATAGTGCATAGTAACCTTAGAATCAGCATCTGGTCAAATATTCAGCTACTTGCATTCATTTGAAGACTTAATGACGCAAAGGGTTTTACAGCATCTTCAGTGCTGACTGAGCTATATGCAAAAGTCTGCCAGGAATTCCTTGGGGGAATATTTGGATACAGGGGCAACTGGGAGTCAGTCAGAAAACCAGACAAATTTCTTTTTTTTTAAAATTTCTTTATTGGAGGATTAATGTTTTACATTTGACAGTAAATACAGTAGTTTGTACATGCATAACATTTCTCAGTTTTCCACATAACAATACAACCCCCACTAAGTCCTCTGTCATCCTTTTCTCCTGTACTCTCCCTGCCACCTGCCCCAGAGTCTTTTACTTTGGTGCAATACACCAGCTCCAGTTCAGGTTCTACTTGTGTTTTCTCTTTGGATCTTGTTTTTCAACTTCTGCCTGAGAGTGAGATCATCCCATATTCATCCTTCTGTATCTGACTTATCTCACTTAACATGATTTCTTCAAGCTCCATCCAAAATGGCCTGAAAATGGTAAAATTGGTATTTTTAATAGCTGAGTAGTATTCCATTGTGTATATATATATACCACAACTATATATATATATATATATATATATATATATATATATACCACTATATATACCACTATATTTATATATACCACAACTTAGTCACTCATCTGTTGTTGGACACCGGGGTTGTTTCCAGGTTCTGGATATTACAAATTTGTGCTGCTAAGAACATATATGTACACGGATCTCTTTGGTTGGGTGTGTTGGGTTCCTTAGGATATATTCCCAGGAGAGGAATTGCAGGATCATAGGGTAGGTCCATTTCTAGCCTTCTGAGAGTTCTTTAGACTGTTCTCCACAGAGGTTGGACCAAGTGATATTCCCACCAGCCATGCAGGAGGGTTCCTTTGACCCCACAACCTCTCCAGCACCTTTTCTGATGTATGACATTCTCACAGGAGTGAAGTGGTATCTCATTGTTGTCTTTATTTGCATTTCTCTGACAATCAAAGACTTTTAGCATTTTTTTTTCATGTGTTTCTCGGCCTTTTGGATCTCTTCTGTGGTGAATATTCTGTCCATATCCTCTCCCCATTTTTCGATGGAGTAATTTGTTTTCTTGTTGTTGAGTTTGGCAGGTTCTTTATATATTCTGGTTATTAGGCTCTTGTCTGATGTATGGCATGTAAAGACCTTCTCCCATTTTGGGAGGGGTCTCTTTGTTTGGGTAGTGGTTTCTTTTGCTGTGCAGAAGCTTTTTAATATGATGTAGTCCCATAGGTTTATACTTGCCTTAGTCTCCTTTGTAACTGGATTAGTTTCATTGAAGATGTCTTTAAAATTTATGCGGAAAAGAGTTCTGCCAATATTTTACTCTAAGTATCTGATAGTTTCTAATCTATCATCCAAGTCTTTGATCCACTTGGAATTTACTTTTGTGTTTGGTGAACTATAGTGGTTCAGTTTCATTCTTCTGCATGTTTCAACCCATTATTTCCAACACTATTTGTTGAATAGACTCATCTTTCCCCATTTAATAGTCTAGGCACCTTTATCAAAGATTAGATGTCCATAGGTGTGGGGGCTTACTCGACTCTCTTGAGGAATTTTCCATCTATTCCCATTTTTTGTAGTGGTTTGATCATAAAGGGATGTTGGATTTTGTCAAAGGCTTTCTATGCATCTATTGATATAACCATGTGGTTTTTGGTCTTGCATTTATTGATGTGGTAGATCACAATAACTGATTTACGTATATTAAACCAGCCTTGCATCCCTGGGATAAACCCCACTTGGTCTTGATGAAAATCTTTTTATATACTGCTGTATTATGTTGGTTAGAATTTTGTTCAATATTTTAGCACCTATGTTCACCAGAAATATTGATCTGTAGTTTTCTTTTTTGGGTGTGCCCCTGTCTGCTTTTAGTATCAAAGTGATGTTGGCTTTATAGAAGCTGGGAAGAAATATTCCTGTGTCTTCAATCTTCTGGAAGACTTTTAAAAGCATAGGTATTTGTATCATCAAAGATGTCCTTGAGGTTTAGGTGGGAAAGTGTTCCACCAATCTTTTCCTCTAAGTATTTGATAGTTTCCGGTCTAACATCTAGGTCTTTGATCCATCTGGAGTTGACTTTTGTTTCTGGTGAGATAAAGTGGTTCAGTTTCATTCTTCTGCATGTTTCAACCCAATTTTCCCAGCACCATTTATTAAAGTTGTTGCTGTGTTCCTGTTAATATTTTGCTGTAGCTCTTTCAGTAGATGTTTGATGTATTTAGATGGCTTCTCATTGGGTGCATAGATGTTAATAATTGTTAAGTGCTCTTGATTGACTGATCCTCTGAGCATTAAGTAATGTCCATCCCTATCTTTTAAAATTTTATTTATTTTAAAGTTTATTGTGTCAGATATGAGAATAGCTTTTCATGCCCTTTTTTGTGGGCCATTGGCTTGTATGATAGTTTTCCATCCTTTCATTTTGAGTCTGTGTTTGTCTTGTTGAGTTAGGTGAGTTTCCTGTAGACAGCTTTTTGTTGGGTTGTGTTTTCTGATCCATCTTCCTACTCTGTGCCTTTTAATAGGTGAATTCAGGCCATTGACATTTATTGATATCATAGATTGAAGATATTTTAATGTAGATTTTTAGAGTGTTCTGATATATGGCCTATTTATGGTGGTCTGTTTTATAGGAGACTTTTCAGAACTTCTTTCAGGACAGGCTTGGTGATAGTTGATTCAACTGCTTCTTGTCTGAGAAGGTTTTTATGCTTATATCTAGTCTGAATGACAGTCTAGCAGGATACAGTAGTCTTGGTTGAAAGCCTTTCTCATTGAGCACTCGATAGATATCTTGCCATTCTTTTCTGGCCTGTAGTGTTTGTGTGGAGAAGTCTGCTGCTAATCTTATGGGTTTTCCTCTGTAGGTGACTCTTTGTTTTTCTCTTGCAGCCTTGAGGATCCTTTCTTTATCCTCATTCCTTTTCATTCTAAATAGGATGTGTCTTGGTGTCTTTAAGTCTGGGTTAATTTTGTTTGGGCCTCTCTGGGCTTCTTGAACCTTTATTGTCTACACTAGAGAAGTTCTCAGCTATTATATCCTGTAGAATGCTTTCTTCCCCCCCTCTTTCTTCCTCTGGTAAGCCAATAATGCATATATTATTTCTTTTCTTCTTCTAGCGTTTGCCCTTCTTCCGTAGCCAGTCAACAGCATCAGGTTGAGCCTGATGTAAAGTTTCGAGACCTCCTTTGAATCTGGAGAGGTGGCAGTCGTTGACTATGTTTCTTTTGAAGTCATCCCATAGGTGTCTGTTGTTGTTTTCAGTATCCCTTAATCTTTTTTGAGCTCTCTTACTTCTTTTTTAGTTGTCTCTAATTCATCCTCAGTCTTGCTAATTCTGTCTTCATCCTCACTGATTCTATTCTCTCTCCCCTCTACTGTTTTCTGGAGTTCATCTATTTTGTTACCCTGCTCTGATACTGTTTTAGCTTGTTCAGCTAGTTGTGTTCTTAGTTCAGCTATTTCAGCTTTCAGCTCTCTAAAAACCTTGAAATAATTAGTGTTTTCTTCCAGAGTCTCATTTGTTGTTTCTGCATTTCTGATGACAATTCTTTCAAACTTTTTACTCACTCCTGTGATTATTTCCTTAACTAGTGTTTGTATGTTGACCTCATTATTTTGTGCTTCAACCTTTGGGGGGCTTCTAGCTGGACTCTTGTCTTGGTTCATTTCTCAATATTTCTTGTTGGTTTAATCATTCTATATATTATGTTACGAGATCCCTCTCTCAGTATTTTTCAAATTACTGATCACTCTTGCCTGGATTGACTTGTGTCTAAGTAAGGTACTTAAATGGCTCATAGTTGTGGAAATTAACAGTTGTATCAATATTATTTCAGTCCCTGAGTTGGAGCACAGTGGCTGTTAAAGCCTCTTTTGTTCTTTTTCTTCCCTGTAGGCTATGGGGGCCTGAGGGATTTTTAACTATAAGTAGGCTTTTTAGCTTAATCATTCACTCCTGACCAAGATATAAGTCAGGGTGGGGGAGAGATAATACAGCAGTTATGCAAAGAGACTCTCACACCCCATGGATCCAAAGCTCCAGGCTCAATTCAGCTTCTCCGCCAAGCTGGGCAGCACTGCTGGGCCCTGTGAGTTTCTAAACAAGTCCCGCATATAGTCTGTAGGTTCTGAGGCAACTATTCACCGTGTTATCATCAGGAGAACAATGTGGAAAGGCTCCCACTAAACAGCCCCACCACTAGGACACCGGGGTGTATCTCTTCTCCTGACTTTCCTGGTCAGTTCTCTGTCCCCCAATGTCAGCACAGGGCCTCCCCCATTGCTGCTCCAGCCTCTGAGGGCAGTAGCAATGGAGACTCACAGTTGCATCTGGTGAGTCTTAGGGGATCCTCTCCTCCCTTCAGCCATCTTTTTTGTTGGTAAAATAGACTAGAGGTGATGCCTCAACTGGCAAACTGCCAGACTGGGAGCAGAAACGGGCTTTTGCACCAGGAATCTCTCCTTAGGCTCCTCTCTGTCCAGGAGCCACAAATGTTTGCACTCACTGGTGATTTGGTGGGTTCCTGAAGTCATTCTAGTCCTGTCTTGTTGCAGTCCCAGGTGATCTCCTTTGGAATTCCTAGTGGAGAGGAGAGAAACACCACCAGACAGATTTCTACTAGAAATCTATTTTAGACAAAACTGAGCTCAGAGGACAGAAATGCAAGTTCCAGCTAGGTGGCCATGGACAGGCGTGTGACTGTTGGTCAGCATCTTGCCTTCTGTGACTGTCACTTCACCCGACTGTGAAGCAGAGGGCAATGACCTTCTTCCTGCATAGGATTCTAGTAAGCACTGAGCTGGAGAAGACAAACTGAAGTATCTTTTAGAATGACATCCATCAGGAACATTCTACCTGATCTTCTGATCTCTTTTTCTGTAGCCCAGATGCTGAATTTACACAGTAGGCTTGAATGAATCTTTTCTCTGTCTCTAGCCTTTGATATGAACTTGGAGAGATCACCTGACTCATCTCACTCACCCTCTGAGCATCATTTGGTTCAGCCGGTGTCACACCTGAACAAGTTCCACATGTCTCTTCTTCAACATGTATCCAGACTGAGGTGCAGAAACACTGTGGACAAGTAAACCATCTCCTGATTGACGACCAGTGAGAAGCTGAGTGAGCCTGGGTGTATCTAAGGGAGATTCCCCATTGACATTTACTTGACAAATAATTACCAAAAAATAATACACATTTTAAAAAAAGAACATGTTTCACCTCATGTTAACATGGAAACTATTTCCAGAAACAAGTATAATTTCAGAAAAAGGGAAACAGTGGCACTGCTCTATATCTTTACGTGCTTTTGGGATCTGGCATAACAAAAGGTGCTTGACTTTAGCAGGAAGCACAACCCACAGCACTGCTTCTGCCAAAACACATTCACGCCTAAGGCACTAAAGGTTCCAGGTTCAATTCCCAGCACCACCATCAGCCAGAGCTGAGCACTGTACTCTGGCAGAGAGAAAGAGAGAAAGAAAAAAGGGACAAAGACGGGAGCAGAGAGGTATAGTGATACAGAGACATGGAGAAAACAGGGGAGAGGGCAAGGCAGCGTTCAGAGCCTCTTTCTCCCCTCCTCCTAGAATCCAGGCGGTGAGACCACTGAGGGACCCCACAGGGTGATTAAAGCTGTGACCCTGATTCTAACAGCACACAGGCCTGGAAGTTGGCAGCGGGGAGAGGCCTGAACGCAGGTGGATGGGAGAAAATGGCTGTCCCTGGTCAGAGCAGCTGCTGGCCTGGCTGAAGGAGTGCTGTTTAGCCTGCGATGGAGCCTCCTCTGACTCTGTGTGTGTGTCCACATGGGACCAGTGCTCCCCTACAGGGACACAGGGGCTCTGGGCTCACACCTGCCGCCCCTCAGGAAGAGACACTGAGTGACCCCTGAGCACATGGAGGGAGGGCGATGGGAGCCTGTGGCAGCTCTGTCCTCACAGAGAAGGAGGGTCCGGTCTCCCCACACTGTGTCCTCACAGCTGGGTCTGGAGGCTCCCTCTGTGTGTGTGTGATGGTGTCACTCCATGTGTCTGTGACACAGGGCTGGAGGGTGACAGCCATCAGACCCCAGGGCCATGTGGGAGCCAGTTATGAGCAGGAACCCAAGTCAAGGGGCCCAGGAGGTGACCTCACTCCCCTGTGGAGGCCAGTGGACTCAGAACCCTGGTCACTAGGAAACTCCACTGTCCACACAGCAGTGTCCTGGCTCACTGGCCTGCAGGGTCCCAGCAGGATGCTGTGCTGTGTTCCCAGGAGACAAGGCCAAGGCCAGAGAAAGGGGCCTAGCAGGATAGTTTCAGTGGGTGAGACAGCAGACCACTCAGCCCTCCAAAGTATTTTGTGAGAGAACAAGGTAATATGGCAGCCCACGGCAAGCTGTCCAGTCTTGGGGGAGAGAAAGACAGACACCTGCAGACCTGCTTCACCACCTGTGAAGCGACTCCCCTGCAGGTGGGGAGCCGGGGGCTCGAACCGGGATCATTAGGCCCGTCCTTGCGCTTTGCGCCACATGCACTTAACCCGCTGCGCTACCACCCGACTCCCAAACTGTCCATTCTTATCCCCAACTCTGATGGTGGCTGGCAGTGTAGGAGGCTCTGACCACTGTGCTCCCTGTCCCTATATCCAGGAAGGGCTGCAGCAGAGGGCAGATGTGGGCGCCGGCCACTAGGGAAGACAGGCCCCTGGCAGGGAGGCCCCTCAGCTATGAAGATGTGTGGCTGTGAAGAGAGGTGCTCTCAGAAGAGAAGCCCCAGTGGTGGCACATCCAAGGCGGCCACACGCCAAAGCCCCATGCAGGACCTGCAGCAGCTGCACACCCAGGGCCCCCCCAGCAAGGCACCCTCCTCACCTCACCTCCTCACCACCTCACCTCACCTCACCTCCTCACCTCACCTCACCTCCTCACCTCACCTCACCTCCTCACCTCACCTCACCACCTCACCTCACCTCCTCACCTCCTCATCTCACCTCACCTCACCTCCTCATCTCACCTCACCACCTCACCTCACCTCCTCACCTCCTCATCTCACCTCACCTCACCTCCTCACCTCACCTCCTCACCTCACCTCACCCTCCTCACCTCCTCACCTCTGGAGCCAGGACTCCCCCCTGGTTGTGCATTCCCATGAAGCCCTGCAAAGAGACAGGGTTTGGGGACACCCTCTGGGTCTCCCCAGGAGGAGACGCTGAGTTTCTGTGAAACAAGGCCCAGCGGTGCTGACACCGAGGAACTGTGCACCCTGGGGTTTCTTTCTCTCCCTTGTTACTTAGGAGATTCTTGTTTTCTTATTTTAAGTTTTCCAATAAAGTTCGTTCCATTGTACGCAGCATTAAGTTCATTCTCAACCACTCTCAGGCATCCATCTACAGGGTTCCAGAATGCGCCAAGTCCCGTGAGCTCCCTCCCCAAAGCTCTCACTCCAAGGGTGGAGGAGGACTTCCGTGGGTGGTGTGTGCGTTGACTTGCCACTGGGATGAAGACCTGTGCTCCTGTGGTAAGTGTATTGGCAATCACTGTTCTCTCCAACAGAGTGACTGCGAGAAAATAACTGACTGTGCTACAGCTCTTTCTCTCTCTTTCTTTTTCTCTCCCTATATTTAAAAAAGGCCACCAGAAACAGTGGAGTCATGATGGCACCAAGCCTCACCCAGTGATAAACTTGGTGGCAACAAAAAGGCAGAAAAGAAAAAGGGAAAAAGAAGAGAGAGAGAGAGAGAGAGAGAGAGGGTGGAGAGGCTGTTGAGGCTCTAGAACTGGAGGAGTGAGTGTTGTGCAGACCACAGACATGGGGAGGTGAAAGGTCATAGCCATCTGCCGATAACTAACGTAAACTATACCCCCTAAAATAAAACGAAAGAAAACAGAGTGAAATGTTGACAGTTGGTCAACTGGTTATATGAATTCTCACAGCTGAATAAAAGGTAAATGCATGCTCTTTTATTCTTGCACTATTAAATACTTTTTATAAATTCCAAATTTGTGATTTAGAATACAGTTTCATCAGACACATACATTTAATGACCTCTCTGTGATGCTCAGTGTTGTGGCGTACGATGCCTGAGACTGAACTCAGGAGGCCAAGTCTGAAAGTCTAATGCCTCAACTCTACAGCACCTTCTGGGCCACAGAATATGTTTGATGTGCTTCTGTAACCTCACATGTGGATCAGCCTCTGTACACTGAGTTGTTTTCCATAGAGGAGTTGGGTTCAAGGGGACGGATACCTCTGAAACACTTGTGACGATTCTTCATGCATTCAGAAGGGTGGCCACTCTGTGTCATGGCTTTTGTTTTATCACCCAGATAACTACACTTGGCAGGACCTTGCCAACCATGAAAATGTAATTTTATGGAGGCGATCTGCTGGCCACGCTAATGCATCATTACAAAAGAAAAGAGCAGAAGCGAAGGCGGAGGTGGGCTGGGGAGAAAGAAAATGACTTTCATGCCTTGGGTCCCGAAGCTCCAGGTGCCATCCTGGCACTACCAAAGTCCAGTGCTGAGCAGTGCTCTGGAAAATAATAAATAAACAGAACTAAAAAGAAAGAAAACAGAAAGAGGAGGTGGAGGAGGAGGGAGAGGAGGAGGAGAAAGAGGAGGAGGAAATACTTGGTGTTTTCCCTAGAAAGTTTTTGTCTGGGAGATGGTTACTTTAAAGGAGGATCACAGACACAATAAGTGCACGTGTGCTTTGCTTACACACATGGAGAGCCACAGGTCACCTCTGAGGAACATACAAGAGGCCCAGGAGGTGGCACGGCAGGTAAGCACGACATTCCAAGTCTGATCCCTGGCACACGCCAGGTTGCTGCTCTGGTGTCTTTCTCCTGCCTCTTGCTTTCTCTCATGAAATAAATATATTTTTTTAAAGTTTGAAACTTTGATAAAAAAAGAATATACACGAAACTGGTAACAGGGGTGTCTCAAGTTGGGGCTGGGTAGCAGGGCTGGGGCTGGCAGGATACTTGGTCTTCTCACATACTTTTCCGTACTGTTTGACTTTGTAAACGCAAAGGGACATACCCTCACTATGAACTGGCAATGGCAGGGACCGCCCCACTCTTCAAAAGGAGGCTGGATCACCCTGCTCTGCCACTCGAGGAAGACAGGTTCTGAGATGAGAGCAGCCCAGGATGTTCCCAGCTGTGACCATGGAGTGTGAGCTCAGACTGACAGGGACTCGGAGGTCACACAGTCTCCTGTGCTGGATGGGAACCTGCGTGGGCCCTGGCTCAGACTGACATGGTGAGCAGTTAATTGTATTTATATAATTTCTTTAAATTTTGAGAGCTACTCGATGTCCTAATCCATCTTTCTAGTTCTATTCTCAACTCTCACACCATTTTCCCAGAAAATATATTTAGTATACCTCCATATTAGCTACCAAACTCTAGCAAAAATGACCAGACCTGGGCCCGTAGGAACATACTTCAAACAGACTTCCTAGCTTCATTTCACACTAAAGTTCCTATTCTCATCTGCTTTATTCCTGCTTTTTGGTTCTTGTTTATTAAACATTTTGTTCTGATTTCAGATGCAACTATGATTTTATTCTGACCTCCCTGGGCAGACGACCTCACCAGTGTGTCCAGGAACCACACTTCCCCAGAGCCCTACCCGACTAGGGACAGACAGACACAGGCTGGGGGTGTGGATCTACCTGCCAAAACGCATGCCCAGCAGAGAAGCAATGACAGAAGCCAGAGCCTTTCACCTTCTGCACAACATAAAGAATTTTGGTCCATGCTCCCAGAGGGTAAGATAACTAGAGGGCTCTGAACTTTAATTCCAACAGGACCCAGAAACAGAAGCTGAAGACAAATAATAAAATAAAATAAAACAAAATAAAATAAAATAAAATGAAGGACAGTTGGAAGTAGTAGGTGTGACTTTGAAAGGAAGAGATGGAAGAGCCATGGAAAAAATGGGCAAATATATCTAAATATAGATAGTTATAGAAATAATAGTCAACCCCTATCTATACTTGTGAACCAATTCAGTTCCCAATAAGGGGAACAGGAACATAGATCTCTGGTGGTGGGAAAGGTGTGACATTATACCCGTTATCTTATAGTTTTGTACAAAAAAAAAAAAAAACTAGATCACGAATTAAGAAAATAAATAGGAAAAAAGAAAGAAAGTGAAGGGGCAGAGGTGTGGCTCAGTGGTTGGTTACGACTCACTTGTGTGCTGCTCTGCTTCCATCTATCCTCCTTGGCAGCGGCTCTTGCTCCACAGCTACTAAGATTACCTTTCTAAAAAAATATGTATTTATGAGGAGAGAGAGCGGGGGAGAGGGAGAGAGGGAGAGAGCATCACTGTGGCACGTGTGATGCACGGACCTGAGAATCTAGTGCCTTATTCACTGTGCGAGTAACTGGGTCACCAAGGATTGTTTTTGCTTCTCTCCCAGCAGAGAAAATCTGGGAAATGTCCACTGGTTGGTCACGGCTCTTCGTGTGCCCGGCAGCAGACAGCTGGCTAGAGTGAGTGACTGTCATTGGCCCCCAACACCAGGCAGAGGAGACTAGACTTGAAGGGCCAGGTCCACAGCTATGGTTAGTCCACAGCATGGTGCTAACGTTATGTTGCCCCCACCTAGGAGTGTGCTCCGGAAAGGAGGCCATCACCCATCTAACCTTACAGCTGGCATCTACGCAGAGTGCTCCTGTCAGCCAAGACCAGCCTCGAGTGTGGGAGTGTCTTCAAGAGATACACCTGTCTTTCCACCCACACAGCCAGACACCCAGCTCCTTCTCCTGTTGAGCTCACCACACCATCTGCTCACGTATCTTTACTTTACAGACAGTACATGTGGCCTGGGAGACGGTGCAGTGGGTAAGTCATTGGCCTCTCAAGCATGAGGTGCTGAGTTTGATCCCCGGCGTTGCACGTGCCAGTCTTCTTCTTCTTCTTCTAGCGTTTGCCCTTCTTCCGTAGCCAGACAACAGCGTCAGGTTGAGCCTGATATCAAGTTTCGAGATCTCCTTTGAATCTGGAGAGGTGGCAGGCGTGGACTATGTGGGTCACAGTCTGTCTGCGTGCCAGTGACACTCTTTTTCTCTTGCTCTTTCCCCGCATTCTCTTCTTTCTCCATATTGATAAATAGATATTTAATAAAACAAAGAGAAACAACACTCCAATTCTGGACCCTCAGTTCCCCTCACCTCTGCCAACAATGACAGTTCAACAGTTGACAGTCATGACAATTATCTCACAGTCAGGAGTCACCTCTCCTGGTGCTGTCTTCCAGCTGGTCCTGACTCGATGCAGTAGAAGCACAGCTTCCTCTGGCCTGGTCACCTTACACCTGCAATCTGCCTACGTCCTGTGGAGTGTCTTGCCAATCTCCCACCAGCTTCCTCTCTTGCCCAGATGACAGCCTCTGTCAGAGACATCGCAAGCTCAGATGCATCTGCTCACCGTCTGTGGAGGGGACCCAGGATGGGATGCTCTGGCGTCCTCTTGGGATGATTTGAGGATGTAAAGGGACAGTGAGTGGTGATTCTTAGGCTTTGCTGGGCACTCAGGTTTTAGGGGTCTGGTCAAGATGCAGACTCATACTCAGGGTCTGGGGCGACACCTGAGAGTTCAAAGTGTTTTTTCACTGGCTTATTGCTGAGGCTCAGTGCCGGTGGCATTTTTATCTTTTTTTAAAAAATTTTATTTATTTATTTTCCCTTCTGTTGCCCTTTTATTGTTGTCTTTTTATTGTTGTTGTAGTTATTATTGTAGTTATGATCGATGTTGTTGTTGTTGGATAGGACAGAGAGAAATGGAGAGAGGCGGGGAAGACAGAGAGGGGGAGAGAAAGACAGACACCTGCAGACCTGCTTCACCGCCTGGGAAGCGACTCCCCTGCAGGTGGGGAGCCGGGGGCTCGAACCGGGATCCTCATGCCAGTCCTTGCGCTTTGCGCCACGTGCGCTTAACCCGCTGCGCTACCGCCCGACTCCGTTTTGTTATCTTTTTAAAAAGCATTTTCACTGGGAAGGGGCTAATGGTTTACAGTGCAGTCATTGACACTGGGTACAACTTCTCATGTCTGTAAAATTCTCTGCAGAACACTTCCACCCGCAACCCAGGTTCTTTGAATCATCATGGACCAGGACCCCAAGGTTCTCTGACTCTCTCCCCCTTTATAGATACTTGTTATCAACCGTCTGTCTGAAGTGTAGTGTGAAAGTATCTCTCCCCATCTGCGGGGCTTGCGGTTTACTACTGAGTCTTTATCATGGATTCCATGTCATCTAGACAGAGTGGCCTGTGGCCCACTTAGAGTTGCAGCCCTCTGCTTCTCTTCATGTAAGACTCCTCTCAGTAACCCTCGGAAGGCAGGGCTGTTGGTGGTGAATTCCCTCAGTTTCTGTGTTTGGGAAGATTTTAAGTTTTCCTTTCCAAGGATAACAGGGTAGGATAGAATATTCGTAGCTGGCAATTCTTATCTTTTAAAACTGTAAGTACGTCATTTTACTCTCTTCTGGCCTCTAGAGTTTGTGGTGAGAAATCTGATGAAGCCTGATGGTTCTACCTGTACGTAAGATTCTTCCTTTCCCTAGCAGCCTGAAACAGTCCTCTCCAGCTAGTGGGGTTGTGCCACTAGGCGGCGCTCTGACCACCTGGCAGGAGAGCTTTCCTGAGAGTCTACCCAAGGCACACCTAGGCCTTATAAGCCTTGCTGAATCCTGACTTTGCCACAGAGTGCCCAGTGAGACAGGAGATTTTGTTGTGGAGACAAGAGTCCTCAAAGCAGGCAATTAGTTCTCAAAGGTAGGACTTGGAGGCCCAACCTTTCATTCTACCCTTTGGGACAGAAGGTTCAGAGAGGTTAGACTCAGTAAATCTTCAGAGCTCACTAACCTCTGTGAGAACCTGCCAGGGCTTTTGATTCCTAGACTAGGGTAGGTTTACATTTTTGATAACTGAAGAATTGTATAGCATGATCTATTTATTTTTGTTAATTTTTAAATTTCCTTTATTACTTTTTAATATACAGAGAAGGAAGAGAGACAGACAGACAGACAGACAGACATGGGAAGAGAGAGACCATAGTATAGAAGCTTCCTGGGAGTCAGGCGGTAGTGTAGCGCGTTAAGCGCATGTGGCGCAAAGCGCAAGGACTGGTGTAAGGATCCCGGTTCAAGCCCCTGGCTCCCCACCTGCAGGGGAGTCGCTTCACAAGCAGTGAAGCAGGTCTGCAGGTGTCTGTCTTTCTCTCCCCCGTCTGTCTTTCCCTCCTCTCTCCATTTTCTCTCTGTCCTATCCAACAATGATGACATCAAGAATAACTACAACAACAATAAACAAAGGGCAACAAGAGGGAAAATAAAAAGAATACAAAAATACTGGCCACAGGTGGTCAGAGAAGCTTCCTGCAATGTGGTGGGAGCTGGGCTTGAACCCGGGTCAGACACATGACAAAGCATGGCACTATCCAAGTGAGCTATTTCACCAGCCCTCTACTCCACTGCAGTTCCCCCCTCACCATGTGGAGTCTAAGGTTCTATGTGATGCACAGTTAGCAATCACCCAGTCACCAACACGATCAATTAAATTAATGATGCTGCTTGCTGTTAATATTAAAGCAACTGTCATTTTAAAAGTTGCTATTTGGCTAAAGTGATGGGTGAATTAGGTCACTTTAACTTTCATGCATATAAAGGAAACAGATGTAATACTGGGTCTCAAACAGGTAGCCAGAGGGAAATTATTGTGGCTTCAACATACAAAATCAACTGTTTTAAAGTACATCTGGGGGGGGGGGCAGACAGTCCTCAGTTGTCTGATTCCTCCTCACTCCTGGGCAAATACTAGATACTGCTTTAAAAAGACACCTTTGGGGAGTCGGGTGGTAGTACAGCTGGTCAAGCGCAGGTGGCACAAAGTGCAAGGTCCAGCGTAAGGATCCCGGTTTGAGCCCCCGGCTCCCCACCTGCAGGGGAGTCTCTTCACAGGCAGTGAAGCAGGTCTGCAGGTGTCTGTCTTTCTCTCCCCCTCTCTGTCTTTCCCCTCCTCTCTCTATTTCTCTCTGTCCTATCAACAACAATAATAACTACAACAATAAAACAACAAGGGCAACAAAAAGGAATAAATAAAGTAACAAATACTTTTAAAAAGGCACTTTGGGGGCACAGGTATAATTGTAATGCAAAAGATTTTCATGCCTGAGGTTCCTAGGTCCTGGGCTCCACAAGCAAGAGTTGAGCAATGTTCTGATAGAACGGAAGAAGAGGAGGAAAAGGAGAGGAGAAAGAAGAAAGAAGGAGGGAGTCAGTTTTGTAAGGAAAAGAAGCTTCTGATTCAGCAGGACTAAGTCATCCCCTCCTCCTCACCCCAGCCCATAAACCCTTATAATTGAGCTCTTGCAAGAGGCTGGGAAGTGGGGGCATTATGGCAAACTAGCTTCAGTACCATGATGTTTATAATATCATACTGCCTGACATGTGAAAAAAATAAAGCACCAAAACCAGACTGGTTTATAGCCGAGTTTCCGAGAGATGTGTGCCTGGCCAGCAGAGCACTGAGGGGACTTGGTGCAGGGGAGGTCTATGGCTCACTGCCACTGGGAACTTGCTCCTTCTGTTTCCAAGCCATCTGCCTGAAGCTTTCTTCTCCCCACCTCCCACCTCTCCCTGTCTCTCTCCTTCCTCTCTATCATGAAACTCCTTACTATCTTATGATACAAAGGAGAGAAAGAGAGACAGAGACAGAGAGAGACCGTCGTACAGAAGCTTTCTGCAATGCGGCGGAAGCTGGGCTTCAACCTGGGTCACACACATGACAAAGCATGGCACTGTCCGAGTGAGCTATTTCAGCAGCCCTCTACTCCACTGCAGTTTCTTCCATAAGGACTTGAATCTGGCTGGGTCTGAGAGCACGAGGTCCTGAGTCGGGTCACTGGCATTGCATTGCTCTGGTCTCCTCTCTGCCAACAAATAAATAAATAAATAAAAATCCTTTTTTAAAAGAAGTATCTTTTGTTTTAACCATGTCTGCAGGCAGATAATCAAATCTTTCTTGATCCATGGCCCTAGCACTCAGGGACTGATTATCATTTTGAGGGAGGGGAGCGGAGAGGGACACCTAGCAATAAGCTGGGAGCACTGTGCATCCTCAGGGCTGAGGGATGCCTGGCTCTGCTTCCCACCCAGCCGTCATTTTAATCAGCACTTCCCTTGCTTAATGAGCTTGGCGTGCCATTCCCTAGTTACTCAGCAATCTGGATTAATGACGAGAAGAGGAACTGATTTTTCTTTTTCTAGTTGTATCGTGGGAAGTCAATGTTAACTTTCTTTTTCTGAGTCTTTCGTTGAAACCGCATTAGTGTGACGGATATGTCTTCATCGGGCATAAGTGATTAGGATTTAATCACTTTAAACTGCATCTTAATTACCCCCAAATGAATAGATGGGACATTTAATAGCAGAGATTAGATTGCCTTAATGAATGATTTTTGGTGAGTCTATCAATGCTGGCGCACACGGCGCCTGCAGCGAGTTCCCGGGCCACTAGGAGGCGCGCCTCGCTCGTTTATGTTAACACCCTTCCTCCCAGAAGCAGCCTCAAGAATTAAAGACGCTGTGACCAAGCAAAAGGCTCCTCTGAACACCTCTCTTTAGGACTGGGAAGGCTTGCCACCATGAAAAGAAAAGGCCATGGTCTCAGGAACTTTTGGACGCCCGCCGGTGTCTGCAGAGGAGGTTCAGAAACAGGTTGGGAATCCGAAGCACGTGGTGCTGGGTGCAAGTCACAAGCTGCCTGGAGGACAAATGCTCATATAAAAGCTAGTTTCCACCTGCTAGTTGTCAGTGCACGGCCCTAAAACAGGAGCGACAGGCAAGCTGGGGGACAGCAAGGCCAGCAAAGAAGGGAAGGCTGTGCACAGCGGGGACTTGGAGGCCGCGGGGCGGGGGGCCTGTCCCTGGGGCTTCTCCAGGCTGAGGTCCCCTTGGGTAGCTGCCCGCAGAACACATCTGAGAGAGGAGCCCCACCCAGCAGTAACTGTCTAAGTGAGCAAATGGATCGGAAGCCTGGGGCTCCACTTCCAAGTCTGTTACTTCTTTACACTCCCTCTGGCTCCTGCTTCCAGACAGTAATAAGCTCAGCTTCTCCTAGGAGTCTGGAGTATAGAAGAAAAAGTCTCCCTGCCCATGCACAGTGTCTCTCTCTGCCAGTGCCACAGGCAGGAAGCACCAGCGCGCTCTGGTCTCACGGGCTGGATCACGCAGAGACTGGCTGGGCGCTCCTGACCGACAGCCCCATGTGCCCGCAGGCTGGGCCCACTGACCTGGTGGGTCTGCACCAGCAGCAGAGACAGGGCAGCAGAGGGCACCGGGCTCTGGGCTTACTCAGCCTCCTCTGATGGGACATCCTGGCGACTACCACGTCGGTGCATTGTGTTGGTGGTAGACTTCCAGACTCTGCTACACATTAAAATCACCGCAGAACCTCCCCCACAAAATCCCAGTGCTTGTGACCTGGGATGTGGTACAGTAGATGGAGTCCAGGACTCTCAAGCATGAGGTCTAGAGTTTAATCCCTGGCATCATATGTACCAAATAAATAAGTCAGTAATAAATGTCCAGTGCCCGTGTCAGGCTCTACACCAAGCAGAGGATCTAGAATTGCAGCTGGGTGTCATCTGTTCATTTATGGCCCTCCATCATTCCAACGTAAAGCAAGAAATGAGAGTGTCCTGGCCTAAGAAGTGGCTTAAAGAAAGAACATGAGACTCTGAAGTTTGAGCTATAAAGTTTGATTCCTCGCATGACCTCTGCTAGAGTGATGCTCTGGTTCTCTCCCTGTCCACTAATAGATGAATAAATCTGTGTGTGTGTGTGTGTGTGTGTGTGTGTGTATCACAGCACTGCTCAGCTCTGGTTTATGGTGGTGCAGGGAATTGACCCTGGGCCTTTGGAGACTCAGGCACAAGAGTCTCTTTGCATAAGCATTATGCTATCTACCCTCCACATAAATTTGCTTTTAAAGAAACAAACAAATCCAGCATGTGACTTGCACAAGATATGACTACTAGACTAGGCAGAACAGACAGAAGCTAGCTGCTGTGATGAACCTCAGAGCTCACTGCAGTGTGGGCTGTATTTCAGGATTTTATCAAACATCCTGGCTTAAAGGAGGAAAAAACTTGCAAGTTAATTTGTTATATTTTTGTGGTAATGATATACCTTTTCAAGAGGACCATCAAGTAGATGTTTCTATAGGAAGGCTCTGTGAGACCATACACATTCCTTCATTTGCATGGAAAGCATCAAACTGTTGTGTGAGTGATCTATTCATTAATCCACTCCTATTCTGTCAGAGGGAAACTGAGCTTTATTAGTGATAACATACTTGTGTCAAGATAAAGAAAACCTGTGAACATCAATTAAGTGGAGACAGGGGCGTGTAACGGTGCGCCAAGTTCCTTCACATTAGGAAGAGCTTTTTCCATTCTCTCCGACTGCTACAAGGCTGACACTTGTTATGTGGAAAGAATACAGACTTCTCCCAAAGGAGAAGGTTCTTATTTGTCATAAACATGAGCAGGATGGAAATGGTATTTAATAAACATCTGTCGGATACTTTTATTTAAAATGATAAGGAAACTACTCTTTACCAGAACTCCAATACAACCATCTTGCTGTCATCCTATGCCGTACCCAAGAGTGTGAACATTCTATTTTAATGGAGGCTGGGATGAAAATATTCACTGCTTTCTTTTTTAAAACAAATCCAGACTCTTTTTAAATTTATTTATGGATAGATCCAGAAATGTAGGAGGAAGAAGAATATATATAAGATAACATAATCTTAGAAGGAGAATATATATATATATATATATATATATATATATTCCATATATATATGAAGGGGGAGGGAGAACGAGAGGGAGAGGGAGAGGGAGAAGGAGAGGGAGAGAAACTTCTTACAGCACTGCTTGTGAAGCTTCTCTGCTGCAGATGGAGACCAGGGGCTTGAACCAGGCTCCTTGCTCACTGCAATGTGTGCGCTCAACCAGGCACAGCACTACTTCGTCCTTGAAATCATTCTTTTTTTAAAAAAAAAAAAAACAAAACAATAAGTTGGGGCCTTGGATATATGATTCTTCTGTTCCTAGGACACTCAGACAAGAGAGGCTGACAGACAGACGAACACCACAGCACTAACACTTCTCCTGGTGCTGTGGTGCCCCATGTCATGCTGGGCCTTGATCTTAAGCCTCACAAATGACAAGACAGGTGCCCTGCCCAGTGAGATATTTCTCTGACCCCACTTAACTGATTTGAAATGCTTGCTTATTTGGTGTCTATTGCGACACATGACATCTGCAAAGAGCCCTGAGTACTGTGATTTGAAGGGCAAAAGCTTCTAAGGGTGGGTTCCAAGGAACCAAATGCTTGCACACCAACTCTTCAATTATCCATCACTGGGCCTGAGGATGTAATGTCTTAATGCCTCTCCAGTATTCTCCACTAGGAACGTATCTTCTAAGAACTCTCAGTAGTGTCTGAGCAGCTGACCTCTCTGTACATGTGAGAATGATGACATGGGAAGAGCTCCTGTAAACACCTTTTTAAGGACCTCACAGATTAGAGACAACAAAAGATTCTCCCAGCAGGAGTCACAGGGGCTGGGTGGAATGTCCCAGCTTAATGATCCAACCCCCTTGCCACACATGTGGGCTCTGGGGTTCTGGTTTCACAGGCAGCTATGCACATGTACACGACAGGGAACACACACACACAGCAGCTGGGGCTTAGACACACACACTCACATGCACTCACACACACTCACACACACACACACTCACTCACACACACTCACACTCACACACACACACTCACATACACACACTCACACTCACACACACACACTCACACACACACACACACTCACACACACACTCACACACACGCGCACACACATGCACACACACACACACACACACTCACACACACACTCACACAGCAGCTGGGGCTTAGACACACACACTCACACACACACACTCACACACACTCATACATACACACACTCACACATGCACACACACACGCACACACACAGCAGCTGGGGCTTAGACACACACAGACACACACACGTGCGCACACACACACACTCACACAGACACACACACACACAGCAGCTGGGGCTTAGACACACACACACACTCACATGCACACACACACAGACACACACACTCACACACACTCACACAGACACACACACACTCACATGCACACAGACACACACACACACTCACACACACGCACACTCACACATATACACTCACACACACTCACACACACACTCACACACACACACACGCACACACACGCACAAACACTCACACACACACACACACTCACACACGCGCGCACACACACGCACACACACGCGCGCACACACGCGCACACACACACACTCACGCGCACACACACGCACACACACGCACACACACGCACACACACGCACACACACGCGCGCGCGCACACACACACGCACACAAACACGCACACACACACACACTCACACACACACACACGCGCACACACACACACAGCAGCTGGGCAGGACATGCTAGGAGAAAGGAGAGACTCAAGTGTCTGCTTGGCAGGGCCTCCTGTTGCTCAGAAACTCCAGGGTGGTTCTGGCTTCATTAATGGGTTTGTTTGTTTGCTTGTTTTTCCTTTTTGTTATTTCCACTCCGACTGCTCAGGAGCAGCACCGGCATCTCCCCAGGTGAACAGAAGCAGAACCAAGAGGTTCTCAAGGCTGCCGCGGGCCCTGTCCAGGGTGCTGACCGCCTCCCACCCTTTCATTTACCCCAGGCTGCGGGAACAAAGGCCTCTGCTCCAGGCCTGGGCTCCAGGCTCTCTCGGCCCAAGGAAAGGGAATGGGAACAAAAGAACATCCCAGGCTCAGCATCCGCTGGCCTCCCGCTCCTCCTGGGGCGTGGGGGAGGGGGAGGGCCGGCCCCTCCAATCTGCTCTTGTGTCAAGCAGAGACACACCAGGCTGGGAGGGAAAACCCAAACATGCTTTTTAAAAAAATTCCCTTTTGGGAGGGGAGCAGGTGACAGCATTTCTGGAGTCTCAAGAAGGCCCATAAAACACCACCTTCCTCTTTAGCACCCCCTCCCCACGACTACACCACCCTTTAGGAAATCACCAGGACGGCAAGCTAACACACCTTTGTGTGTACACCACCAGCACCCCTTTCCTCTCTAAGCTTAGCCACCGAGGTCTTGACTCTGGTAGCCCACAGGGCACTGCTGGGCACCCAGAGAGGGGGCATGCGATGGGGGAAGGACAGGGGACAGCAGCCCCTTCCCTGCTGTGCTGCTGTGCTGAGGGCTGCAAGCTGGAACTCCAGGGTAAGGAAAGACCGCTCAGGAGGTTACCACTCAGGCCGCTGCCACCAAGCTGTGCTGCTCTGGGTCACACTTTGTCCCCAGTGCCAGCTGCAAAGCTGCAGCCACAGCGCTTGGCGTTGTGCAGCTGCAGGTGCCACGGAGCTGCCGGGAGCAGCTTCAGTGTTGCCCCATCTCTTGGAGCTCCTGAAAGCTCCAGCAGCAGCCAGGGGCATGCCAGGAAGCCCCCCTGTTTTGTTGTCCTGTCTCTGAGGCCATCAATACACTGATACCAGAGCTGCCCAAAGGCCAGCGGACCCCTGGTCACCCGTCCCCCCTCCAGTTACACAACTGGCCCACAACCTTCACCCTACGCTGCCCACAACCCTCTGAGGCCCTACCTCGTGCCCCCTCCAGGGGTCAGCCTTGGGCTGTGAGAGGCCAGCGGGAAATCTGACCCAGCCAGGGGGCTTCTAGCATTGTGTGTGTGGGGGGGTGTGGGTAGGGGTCTCTGGACAGCTCCCTAGGGGGTTCATCTGGCCCCAGCCTCCCTCTGGCTGCTTGTTGGCTCTCTGGGCAGGCGCAGCAAGCACTGCCCTCAACTCTGGGCCCAGGGAGGGCAAGGCAGCCCCCATCCCAGGCCTTTGTTCTGGGCAGCCTGTGAGAGCAGCTGTGCTTCCAATATGCTCCCCCCCCCCCCAGCTGAGCTGTGACTGGAGGGTACTGAGCGTATCCCCTGCTCTCAGAACTAGGGGCCCTCTGCCCACACGTGCAACACGCTGGCTGCTGGCTGCTTTACAGTCGCAGAGTTTGGGGACACTGGAAAGTGGGTGCTTAGGGCCTGACACTGGCCGTTTGTTGCCTGACTCAGTGACCCCCAGGCGGCAATAGGGAGGCCAGCCTCCTCACACCCCCCCCCCAAGGGATAAACATTAACAAAAAAGCAAACGAACGACCTTGCACGCAGGCCAGTAATCAATCATCCCTCGGCAAGGCCAGTCCTGGCAAACACGGCCCAGGTTGGCGGGACCCAGGCTTTCTCAGGCTTTCTCAGGACCGCTGGGGCCACCCACCCCGCTTCTGGTCAGACTTTTCCTACTCTGAGGTGCTCCAAGACCTCCAACCTCCAACTAAGAGGTGCAGCTGGGCTGGGGAGAGCTGCCGTGCCCCTCTGGCACCTTTAGTGGGTGCTCTGGCCTCCAGCTCTCCAGGGTCTGAGGGGCCCAGCACCCACCTCTGTCCACCCCTGAGCCCTATGGCCTCAAGTGCTGTGAGGGCCTTGCTGCATCCCAGCCTCTGGCCCTGGAGGGGGAAGGGGACTCTCCTGGAATCAGTAATTGCTTCCAATTCCACTCGTTCCTTCCCCTAAATAGCTGAGCCCCTCAACCCCAGGCACCCCCTCCACCTTTCTTTCCCCTTTCTATTGGCGCAGCAGCAAGCCCTGCATGGAAGGAACAGACAGTAAGTAATTTCTTAAAGGTAGTTAATTTGGTGGGAACATCCTACTGCGTCGCCTCGCACCAGACACCAGCTGCTCATTTAGAGAGGGACCCACCCTCCACCCCAAGTACACAGCCAGGCTCAGAGGCTGGGCTGCCTCACAGGAGTCGGCAAGGGTGCTTGGAGGGAGCTGAGAGGTCCTCTGCCCTAAGGCAAAGAACTGGCTGGGGCGGGAAGTGGGTGCCCGAGGCTGAGTCTCCTCTGCTGGGGCACTGCTCAGTGCAGGTGCACTTAGAAGGCTCGGGAAATGCCCTCCCCCGGTGAACAATTTTAAAGGTTCTTTTTTGGATTGTAAACAGGTTCCTACCTTGTGGCCCTGGGGCACTCTCCTGCTAGCCATTCCCAGCCCTTTCTGTCATAGACAGAAGGAAGGGCACAGAGCCCCCAAGCTCCAGCTGGGCCATGGGGTGCAAAGCTGACTGGGTGCCATGCCTGTGGCTCCCTGGACCTTCCAATCCCCCCCCACCCTGTGTGTGTGTGTGTGTGTGTGTGTGTGTGCACGCGTGCGTGTGTGTGTGTGTGTGTGTGTGTGCGTGCGTGTTCCTGTCCTGGAGGGAAAGGTCATGTGTCTGTAGCTGACTGGGTGCCATGCCTGTGGCTCCCTGGACCCTCCAATCCCCCCCGTGTGTGTGTGTGTGTGTGTGCACACGTGTGTGTGTGTGTGTGTGTGTGTGTGTTCCTGTCCTGGAGGGAAAGGTCATGTGTCTGTAGCTGATTGGGTGCCATGCCTGTGGCTCCCTGGACCCTCCAATCCCCCCCCCCCCGTGTGTGTGTGTGTGTGTGCACGCGTGTGTGTGCGCGTGTTCCTGTCCTGGAGGGAAAGGTCATGTGTCTGTAGCTGGCCGGGTGCTTCCCAGCTTCCTGGGCCCCTGGAGTCCTGCAGCTGGGGGGGGGGGTGCTAGGGTCTCCATCCCCAGTGCCACTCCTCCACTGCCACTGCTTCAGGTCAGAGGGCCCCTGTGCAGGGCAGGTGGGGATGGCCAGGGTGGGTGACAGCAAAGGTCAGAGGTATAGGCCGGGAGCACCACCTGGGGAAGACCCACCCACACACACAAACCCCGCAGGGCACAGAGAGTCGTTTCTGAACAGAACCGGTCAGTGTCTTTCCAATAGGGGTGACGAAAGGCCACTCAACCGCCTGGGAGATAAGGTAGGGCTTGGGGGCACCACCTTCCTTTGCCCCACGGTGGACTCTGCCCGGAGAAGAGGTCCTGGAAGCTCGGCGGAGGGTGCGAGAGGGCACTGCCCGGAAGAGAAACAGCCATTTAGCCCCTGGGGCCCCCTGGGAAGGGGGCCTGTAGGCCGGACCGGGAAGTGGGGCCGGCCTGTGGAGCCCGGCAGGCACTCAGGCAGCCCCTCAGGCAGCCCCTCACCGGTCTCTGTCATGTCCCCACCCCACTTCCCTTACTCAGAAAACTGGCTTCTGGGCTCCCGCAGCAGGAGCTGGCAGGGCGCACGGGGCTGGGCTATGCGGGAGGGAGAGTGTGCACCCGAACCCGGAAATAGACAGGCCTAAGGACCTAGGGACAGACAGGTCAGGAGCACCCGGACCTCGCGACAGACAGACAGACAGACAGACAGACAGGTCGGGAGCCCCCGCCGGGCACCCGCGCTCTCCAGCTTCTCACTGGCGGTGGGCGAGGGGGGAAGAGCAGCGCTGGGGCTTCTCGCTTTGATTTTCGCTGGTGAAACGGCTCAGTGGCCCCGGCCTGGAGCGCATTGACTGGCTTTCGTCCCCCAGGGACGAATTAATGGAGAGCGATCAGTTAATTAACAAACCCTCCGCAGGGTTGAGGACTGCAGGCCCGCCTGAAACCCGGTCGGGGGAGCCCCGGGACTCCAGAATCAGCCTGGTCTCTCGGCCTGGTCTCTACACCACCCGTCCTCCCTCTACGGTCCTCCAGCCGCCTCCCGGCGAACCTGCCCCACGCGACTGTGGAGGTGCAGGAGCCCCCTGCGCTGCGCGGGCCGGCGGGCGCCGAGTCCTTGCCGCTGAGCTCGGGGCACCCGGGGGTCGGAGAGCCCACTGTTCGGAGAGCCGGGGGCCAGTTCCACTCGAGCTCCCGGCGTGGGCATCCCGAGGGACAGTAAGCGGCGGGGAAAACCAGAGTCGATGTCCTGGGAGTGGAGAGCGCGGGCTATCTCCTTCCCACCGGGGGCCGCCCCGCGCCGCCTGCAGGGGTGACTCTGACTCTCTCTCTCCCTCTCTCTCTCTCTCTCTCTCTCTCTCTCTCTCTCTCTCTCTCTCTCGGCGCCTAGCACGCGGAGGGTCATGCGGGGTACAGCCGACCCGCGCCCGGCAGCGGCCCGGAAGCCCCCGTTACGCCGACGCATCATCCCCGAGCCCCGCGGTGCCCGGGCGAGGAGCGCGGGACAGATGGCGCGGGGCCTTAGCCCACCGCCGGCAGAGCGCGGCCCCGACTCTCAGCCTCCCAGGCCGAGCGGCGCGCACCGGGGCTGGGAGACCGCGATCCGCCGCGGGAGTGAGGACCGAGTCCGCGGTCCAGGAGCCCAGCCTCTGGACGGGGTGACGGGCGCTCGGCCTTCCCGCCCCCCAGCCTTCCGCGCGTCCTCGTCCCCAGTGTCCAGCGGCGCCCCACTCACCGGCCAGGCGCAGCGCAGACATGCGCTGGAATTCCGGCTCCTGCAGCCATTTCCACATCCTGCGGAAGGTCTCCCGGCCCGACTTGAGTTTGCTCCAGGGCTTGGGGTTCCGCAGCAAGTCCGAAAGGGTTCCCTGCGAGCGACAGAGCACCCGCTGCGCGAAGATGGCCTGCGGGATGCTGTAGCGCTTAAGCTCGGTGGTGATGCGCTGGGCCACCTCCTTGGTGTTGATCTCCTCCATCTGCCCCGAGCTGCTTCCGTTGCTCACCTGCGCGCCGGTGACCGAGGCGTTGGGCTCCCGCGCCGTGCCCAGCAGCTGCCCGTGACCCTGAGCGTTCAGGTGGGCATGCGGGTGGTGCGGGGGCAGCCCGTTGATGGGCACCATGCCCGCCGAGGTGGGCGTGAGGTGTTGCTCCCCGTGGCGGCCCAGCATGGCTGGGTGGTGCGCCTCGAAGCTGTTGGGGGTGAGCATCTTGTCGGTGGGCATTGCGGCGCCCGGGTGCGCGTAGTGGGGGAGCCCTTGCTGGGAGCTGTGCATGCCCCCCAGCCCGGAGCCGGAGAGGGGCGAGAGGCTCTGGCCCATGGCGGCCACGTCCTTGTGGTAGGGGGGCGTAGAGGTTGTTCATGGAGGCCAGCCCGCGCTCGTCCCGCATGAGCGTGAAGCTGCCGCTGACGTTGCCCGCCAGGCGCTGGTGGTGGTGCGGGGTGGTGGTGGTGGTGGTGGTGATGGTGAGGAACTTGTCCGACACGGTGGAGATGGGCGGCAGCGGCTGCAGCGGCGTCAGGCGTGGTGTAGGTGGCCGGCATGCTCATGCCGGGGGGCGTCTCGCAGGGCCATGGTCATGGTGGGGTGCAGGGCTCCCGCCAGGCCGTGCTCGGCGGCGCGGTGGTGGTGGTGGTAGTCGCCGGCGCCGTCCAGCAGCGCGGCCATGCCCATGGGGCGCGGGGGCGCGGAGGGCAGGGGGCCCGCGCGGTGAGCCCCGGAGCCCCGCGCGTGGGGGCTGCCGCCCAGCAGCTCGGCAGGGGCGGGTCCCCGGCTCGTGGCTCACGGCGTGCAGCTCGCCCATCGCCTCCATGGCCCAGCTGCGCGTTCATCGTGCCGCAGCCATGGGCCGGCCGGCGGACAGGGCGCTCGAGCACCTCTCGGGCTCCAGCTCCGGCCCCGGCCCCGGCCCCCGCAGCCCCGCCGGCCCCCGCCCGCCCCGCCGCGTCCTCGGCCGGGGCCGGGCCGGTTCAGCCTCCGCAGGGGCGCCGCGCCGTGGGGCCCGCAGCCCGGCCCGCTCACCCGCCGCTCCTAGCAGCCCGACACTCCCGGCTCCCGGGACGCAGCCCGCGCGCCCGCCGCGCCCGCCGGCTCCCCGCGCCACCTGCCAGCTCGGGCCATGCTCGGTGTGTGCGGCGTCCGCCCGCGCAGCCCGCCCCGCGCCGCCCCGCCCCCGATCCGCCCCGATCCGCCCCGATCCGCCGCGGGTCCCGCCTCTCGCCGCCCCTCTGCGCAGGCGCACCGGGCCGGCCGCCCCGCCTCGCCCCCTCGGCGCCCCCCGCTCCGCGCTCCCGCGGCCGGCTGCCGGACACCCCCGCCCGCCCTGTCCCCCGCGCCCCTGCCCGCCCTGTCCCCCGCGCCCCTGCCCGCCCTGTCCCCCGCGCCCCTGCCCGCCCTGTCCCCCGCGCCCTGTCCCCCGCGCCCCCTGCCCGCCCTGTCCCCCGCGCCCCGGCTCCCCCCGCGCCCCTGTCCGCCCTGTCCCCCGCGCCCTGTCCCCCGCGCCCCTGCCCGCCCTGTCCCCCGCGCCCTGTCCCCCGCGCCCCTGCCCGCCCTGTCCCCCGCGCCCCCGGCTCCCCCTGCGCCCCTGTCCGCCCTGTCCCCCGCGCCCTGTCCCCCGCGCCCTGCCCGCCCTGTCCCCCGCGCCCTGTCCCCCCGCGCCCTGTCCCCCGCGCCCTGTCCCCCGCGCCCTGTCCCCCGCGCCCCGCTCTAGCCCCCCGCGGGCGCCCCGGCTCCATCGCACTGCGGGCCCCCGCCGCCCGAGCCCGGAGAGCCGGGAGGGGACCCCTAGCACCACTGCCCCGGGCTGGGACCGGACGGGACGGGCGCGGCGCCCAGAGCTGCTCAGGACTGCGGGGGTGAGCCCGGCGTCGGGGCCCCCGCACCCTCCCGCCCTCCCCGCCACACACCTCCGGGCCCGGCGGCGGCTCCCGGCTCCTGCCCGGTGCCTCGGGGCTGAGTGCGGCCAGTGTGCGCGGGAGGGCGCCG
>NW_026647777.1:0-62189 GCF_950295315.1 Erinaceus europaeus
TCAAACCGGGATCCTTATGCTGGTCCTTCCCCTTCGTGCCAAATTGAATTCATGTGTGTATGTATCCCAAGCACTTAGCAAGATTGATCTTGATTCAATTAAAATAAATCATCTCTCTATGTCTCTCTCTGTGTCTCTGTCTCTCTCTCTGTGTCCCTCTCTGTCTCTGTCTCTCTCTGTCTCTGTCTCTCTCTGTGTGTCTCTGTCTCTCTCTGTGTCCCTCTCTGTCTCTGTCTCTCTCTGTCTCTGTCTCTCTCTCTCTCTCTCCTTGTAGTATGGTCTTGATTGAACTCTGCAGAGTTGAACCAACTGATATAAGAATAGGCTCATCAATGAGCAAACAAAAGTGCCCAATAAACCTACAGGACAGTTGTCTCCTGGGCTGCCCTGACTCTTTTTCTCCTACCCCTTTCTTTCTGGTTCTTGGATTCTAGTATTTGCCAGAGTCCAAGCTGAAGGAAACACAAACAGCTGCAAAATACGTTAAATTATGTTTCTGCCTCTGGGAATTGCGGCATGTTGGCTGGATTTAACTCAGCGAAAAATAGTTGGATTTGAGTCTTGGGTTCAGATAAAAAGCAAGTTCTGATGCCGCAGAACTTGTGAAAAGTTCAAGAAACATTCAGAAACGTTCCTTAGATTACAAACTTAAACAATTTTCAATAGCTCTGAGTCTGGTAATTCACATTATTCATGCCCTATAGAGTTAACCCACATATCTCACCACGCTACATACAACGTACTGCATTTTATGTGTAATAATGGGTTGCCAAACAGGAAGAGCAAAACCCAAGTTAAAAATGCCAAACTGGCACCTGGAACCATTTCCATGGATTTGCTCCCCACATCCTGCTGGTCTCTTTTGCTATTAGGAAAGCTATTTCAGCCAGCAGCATTTGAGCAAAGGAGAATGAGAAAAACGCACCAGCATCTCAACAGGAATAGGTGCCAAAGAAAGCCCAGCCAGTCTCTAACCACTTCCCCAGTGCCCCTCCCAGCCCTCCCAGCTATCCGCTGCCCTCTGCGCTGGGATTGGCCTTTAGCCAGATCTTTCTCCATGACTCCCAGAATGGCAGCCTCAGGTTTTCAACAGGGGGCCTCCAACATCCCCCAGCTCTACATCGCCCCTTATTTAAGTCACAGCCAGGGTTCTGACTCAGATAATGACCATTCTAGTAAGGTATCTGTGATTCTGGAAGAGCTTTGCTCATGTGGGGATGATTCCTGAACTCATGGGTGTGAGGGACGGACATAATTACTTGCTGTCTATCAAAAGGAAACACTGGTTTCAGAAAATTGGCAACCAAGAAGGCAGAAAGAATGGAGAGTTGAATAAAACTCCAGACAAGCCTTAACACCACACCCAAGAATCTGTCTCCAGGCATTATTTCCAATGTGCTCTGTATTCTTTTTATAGTTATTGTTGTTGTTATTATCATAAAAAATAGTTTGCAGCTTCTTCTCAGTCATATTTCAGTCTTTTTAATATATTTTATTTATTTATTTTCCCTTTTGTTGCCCTGGTTGTTATTGTTGTTGTAGTTACTGTTGTGTTATTGAGGTCATCGTTGTTAGATAGGACAAAGAGAAATGAAGAGAGGAGGGGAGACAGAGAGGAGGAGAGAAAGACAGACACCTGCAGACCTGTTTCACTGACTGTGAAGTGACTCCCCTGCAGGTGGGGAGCCAGGGGCTCAAACCAGCATCCTTATGCCGGTCCTTGTGCTTAGCCCCATGTGCGCTTAACCTGCTGTGCTACCTACTGCCTGATTTCCTCTTTCAGTCTTTTATCTGATGTGCTGGAGCAAGCAGCTAAGAAATGAGTGAAAAACGTCAACAGTGTTCAGCTACACAGCAAGAGAGACAAATCAAGGGAAGACTTGAAAACCACACGGGTAGATAAGGTCAGCTGACACTCCAGCTGCCATGGTTCCTCCTCATCAGTCCTAAATGGACCCCTCTTTCTCCTGCTGCTGTCATTCATTAATGTTTCTGGAGTGAAGCCAAGCTAATGAATGTAGACTGAAGAGCACTCTCGTTAGGCCAGGCGGTTCCTATACCTCAGGCTACATATCAATTCTGGTCTAATTATTAAGATAAATATCCTCACAGAATGTCCCAAAGGAAGAGGGCAAGAAGAGACTGTTCTCGTGTCCTCACTACTAGTATATAGGAGAAACTCAGGGCCTTGGGGAATATGTGAAAGCCCTCAGGGTGTCTACTACATTTGGCTACTGACTTTATATGTGTCAAATAGATGCACTGATAGATACATTAAAAGTATATGCAGATAGATAGATAGATGAATAGATAAGTAGATAGAAGAAGATAGATAGATGATAGATAGATAAAACAAGTAGATGAGTAGGTGGCGGTTGGGTGAATGGTTAATGGGAAAGTCTATAGCTCTTCCCTTTGTTATCTACCCACCTGAATGCGATCTAGAGCTTTTGCTGGTCATCCATGCCAGCTACTCACACCTGGTACACACTGGGCACGGAGCTGTTGTGGCAGAAGGAGAGGAAGAGGGGCAGCCATTTCTCCAGCCAGCCCCTCACCACGTTTGCTGCAGACCCGCAACAAACACCCAGCACAACAGCCAAGAAGGTGACTCAATGTGTAGACTGCATTCCTCTCACATGTGAGGCCCCAAACTCCATCCCAGCATCATATATATTGGAGTGGTGCTCTGGTTCTTCTCTCTCTCTCATAGAATAAATACATCATTAAAAGAAAGAAAGAAAGAAAGGAGAAAGGAAGGAAGAGAAAGAAAGAAAGAAAGAAAGAAAGAAAGAAAGAAAGAAAGAAAGAAAGAAAGAAAGAAAGAAAGAAAGAAAGAAAGAAAGAGAGGAAGGCGACTGTGCTGCAGCTAGGGCAAGTAGTACTGATCGTCTCACTGTCAGGTAATAGTAGCACAAGACGTGGGAGGCAGAAGGGAAACAATCCACTACAGTCCCAGGGAGGCTCCTAGGTCATGTGATTTCTAATGGGGGGGAGGGGGAGCCGCTCCTTCAGACAGACTCAATGAATTGGCTTCAGAGCTGGCTGTGAACATGTGCTTCACTTCTTCATGTATTAATCGTCCACTCCCTGCTGTCTCCCACCGATGAGCAAAGAAATTCTAGCTTGCTTATTGTCCTAAAGTGGCCACATGACTCAAACTAGCTAGAGAGACTAATCCTGGTATAAGTGAAAGTCGTCGGTTTTGTGTTCAGCAGGGTAATCCAGGATCTCTCTTTCCTCCATCAAAAATGCTTTCAGTTCCTGAAGTGTCTGTCTTGGAAGAGTGAGGAAGAGAGAGCAGGGCACTGGCCCTCATATGCGAGGGCCTCACTGATAACCTCATTCACTCTGTTATACACTGCTATTCATTATTTTTGTGATTTTTATTTGTGACTAATAGTAGGTTATAAGTGTGTAAGAATACAAGGTATAGTTCCACACTGAGTCCAGCAGACACCAAAGTCTGGTGTCTCCACCCTCCCAGCTGCTAAAAATAGCCACCACAGAACTCACAATGTCTTAGAAATAGTTTCCTTCTAACTTTGTTTTATTTTTTGCAAGTTCCTATGCATCAATTCTCTAAATTCCACATATGTGTTAAATCATCCAGTAGCAATAGCTTTTTAAACCAGGACTATCTCATAAAGAAAGCCTTATTATATTTTTATTTATTTTTCTCAAATTCTCTCTGACCTATCAAATAAAATGGAATAAATAAATGAATAAATGGGGAAAAAAATGGTCACCAGGAGCAGTGCTGGCATTGAACCCCAGCAATTATTTAAAAAAAAAAGAAAAAGAAAGAAAGAAAGAAAGAAAAAAGGAAGTGAAACTTTCATCTGTGACAAGTTTTTTGCATCAAAGTTTCCCAATAAAGTAACAGATTGGTTTGCTGGAAAGGTCATGATGGAATTTTCTGTTTTCCTATGCAAAAATAGGCCATATATATATTAGCATTGGGGAAGATAGCTTAATATTTATACAAAAAGACTTTCTTGCCTGAAGGCCCAAAGATCCAAGTTCAATTCCTCACACCACCATAAACCAGAGCTGAGCAGTGCACCTGCCTGCCTATCTGTCTATTGCTATCTCACTGAAACAAAATGTATTTGTAAAAAAATTTTTTTTAAAGAAATAACTTAGGAGCAACATCTTCCCTTTAGAAAAAAATATCATTAGAAAGAGAAAAGAGTTGTCTTCCAAGCTCATGCTGTCTGAGCACTCCCAGGGGGCTTGGCTTTCCTGAAGGCTAGCCCATTCTCAAGCCCAACTAATTCTTTCTACTTCAAGTCCTTTAGTTTTAAATGTACTCTAATGTGGCTCAGAGTCACAGCCTATGTCAGAATCAAAAGTTGTGATTTGTGGATGCCATTTCAATATTGTTTTCATTGCTTTTTGAAGAGAAATGGGGTTTTCACGTGAAGAAGGAGCGTTGATGGTGAGGCTAAAAAAGGGTCCTCACATACCCAAATTTTTCGCACAGCCTGCTGAATCAAGCACATCCTTCCCCAAGGCACAGCTAGAACAGAGACACAGGGTCTCCAGGAAGCACAGGGAGGGCAGTGGCTTGGAGAGCCAGCTATTAGTGCAGTGAGACAACTCCTAGGAAGGTGAGAAAAGAAAAGAAAAGAAAAAAGAAGAGAAGAGAAAAGGAAAGGAAGGGAAGGGAAGGGAAGGGAAGGGAAGGGAAGGGAAGGGAAGGGAAGGGAAGGGAAGGGAAGGGAAGGGAAGGGAAGGGAAGGGAAGGGAAGGGAAGGGAAGGGAAGGGAAGGGAAGGGAAGGGAAGGGAAGGGAAGGGAAGGGAAAGAATGTGGAGTGCCTTGGGAAATAAGAGAGCAGCAGCTGGTCAGAACAACCATACAGGGAAGTATGGATCAACCAGGAAGTAATTCCAGAAGCGTGAAAGTCTGTCCTTAAGCAACCCAGAAAGAATTTTGGGTCCATACTCCTAGAGGGGGAAATGTTGAGGTCAGAAATGACAGGAAGCACCTAGGGGACACCGACATTGCTTCACCGTGTCATAACACATGTTCCTGAGGCGTGCAGGTGTGCCTTGTTGGGGGTGGGGAGGAGAATCTGTTGTACAGGAAATGGGTAAAAGGTGCGGCTTAGAAAGGTGAAGGTGCTGGGGCCCTAGTCGGGGAGTCCTGAGATTTTCAAATAGACATGATGGGCCTAGACCGCAAATAAATCTTTCTCTCCATTGTTACTGGTCATCTCTATCAGGAATAACACAATAGAACCCTTTGTGGGCCCCCATAGGACCTTGACCTCAACTTGGATCAACAACGGCAGAGAATGTTCCATCCTCCAAAGGGAGGCTGGACAACACAGTCTATGTTCCACCTGAGGAAGATGGATCCTGACTGATACTGGGGCAGCTTGGAATGTTCCTACTTATGACCACAAAATGTGAGCTCAGATCTACAAGGGATGCAGAGGTCATATAGGCTCCTAAGCTAAATATGGGCCCCAGATCACATCAAATTGATGGAGTTTACAACCAACAATATTTATACACCTTTCTGATATTTGGGAGCTACTCTCTTCCCTGCTACAGCTTTCTGGTCCTTTTTCCAGCCATGACATCATCTCCCCAGACAATAACTTGGATCCACCTGCATATCAGATGTCAGGCTCAGGGGAAAAAAACCAAAAACTAGTATAGCCACAGACCCTTTGGAATATAACTAAAATATGCCTACTATCTATCTACAAAATGGAGACCCTTTCCCCCACTCTTCATCTGCACTATTCCAGCCTTTAGGTTTATGATTAGTCAACAACTTGTTTGGCTTTACATGTTAACTCTCTTTTCAGCCACCAGGTTCCAGATGCTGGCATGATGCCAACCAGACTTCCCTGAGCAGACAACCCCATCAATGTGTCTTGGAGCTCTGATTCCCAGAGCCCTTCTCCACTAGGGAAAGAGAGAGAGACAGACAGGCTGGGAGTATGGACCGACCTGCCAACGCCCATGTTCAGCGGGGAAGCAATTACAGAAGCCAGACCTTCCACCTTCTGCATCCCACAATGACCCTGGGTCCATACTCCCAGAGGGATAGAGAATAGGAAAGCTATCAAGGGAGGGGATGGGATATGGAGTTCTGGTGGTGGGAATTGTGTGGAGTTGTATCCCTCTTATGCTATGGTTTTGTCAGTGTTTCCTTTTTATAAATAAAAAAATAAAAAATAAATAAAGGTGAAGGTGAGGTTTGGGTGTGAATGCTTATAAGCTAGACCTGTGGGTGTGGCCGGCTCTCTGCCTAGGCGAGCCTGTGAACACGAGTAAAGTGGCTCCTCTCTCTGTCTCTCTCTCTCTCTCTCTCTCTCTTTTTCTCTCTCTTGGCCTAACATGTAAATGTGATCTATATTCCTGAATAAAGTTGAAAATTCTTGGGAAAAAAAAAACAGAGAGGAAAACAGGAAAGATCTGAGAAGGTTCTTACATTTAAATGGCCTCGTCATAGTTTTTCTCAATGTTTGTCTGAACAGATCAAGTCATCTACTAGTTAGAATCACTGTCTGCTCTGACAAATTAGTCAGAGCCACTACACGACCTAGGGTTGTCCTGATAGGTTAGGCAGTGGGCTCTCAGGATGAAACAGTTCTCACTGAGATTAGAGGTTGGCTGTATTAGAGGATTAGTTGTTCCACCACCATGTAAACAGTCAAGAGAAATATTCATCTAGACATGGGAGACTTCAACTCCACCATCTAGAGCGGGGAGTAGTGAGGGCAGAGTTGCTTCCCAGTCTGCTCTCTCCTTCTGAGCAAGTACCACGTCCTCTTCTCTGTGTTCATCATCCACGTACTGATATATGTCTGTTCATGAGTCACACGGCTACACCTCTGTATCACTGCTTCCTCCCACCTGGCTTTGATGCTGACCTCACAGAAGAGTGACATGGAGCAAGCTATGCACCATGACCGGTGCTATCTCTACCTCCCCACAGGATCATCTCATCAGGATACAGACATTAACAGTTGCTAGGGAAGGATCTGAGCGTGGCTAATGGATATTATAATATAGAAGAACTTACAACCTGGCAATAAATGTGGCCCTCATTAAAGTATTAAACCATAGGATCTTTGCTCATGTCCCTGCTATAGTTACCGCCCTATAATATCATTCCAGGGACCCCACACAAGCCAGACCCAATAAATCAGACACAGAGATCATCTAACTCAGGAACCATACAATATCCCTTTATCCAGGATCACAGAGACCATCTTGGTGGAGGCCTCTGTGGCTCCCGCCTCATCCCATCCAATTCAACTGGAGACAAACGACCTTTGAGCAGTCCTGCTTCATGATCCTGTGTGTGGTCAGTCCCCATTCAGTCCTCCAGGCAGACAGCAGGGAGTTTGTCAGGACACAGACACCCTCAAGTTGCCATTTGGTAGTCTTCTTACATTCTGCCAATTGACTAATGGCAAAGGCTTCAGGCAGATAATCAAAGCAATGTACCAGCCCACCCGCCTGACCTTTGTGACTAAATAGCCTCTGGATCACCAGGTGAACACCGGAAGTGGGTCCACAGGAAAGGAAATCCTTTTTTGTTTTTGCCTCCAGGGTTATTGCTGGGGCTCAGTGCCTGCACCATGAATCCATTGCTGCTAGAGGCCATTGTTTCCCCTTTTGTTGCCCTTGTTGTTGTAGCCTTGTTGTGGCTATTATTGTAGTTGTTGATGTCATTCGTTTTTTGATAGGACACAGAGAAATGGAGAGAGGAGGGGAAGACAGGTTGGGGGAGAGAAAGATAGACACCTGCAGACCTGCTTCACCACCTGTGAAGCGACTCCCCTGCAGGTGGGGGCTGGGGGCTCAAACCGGGACCCTTATGCTGGTCCTTGCGCTTTGCACCATGTGAGCTTAACCCACTGCGCTACCACCCGACCCCCAGGAAAGGAATTCCTAACTTGCCAATGTAGGCCTTGCGCAACCTTTTCTAAAGCAGTAGTCACAGTTCGACAACTTACACATACAGCAGGCAAAGTGGAACATATGGTTCCTACATAACATTTTTATTTCTTAAAAAAAAAAAGTGATACTATTTTAATTCACATTGTATGTTCAAGAGAACTACAGTTTAAGAAAGTAACTTGTCCAGTGCCAAACAGTAGGTAGAGCTAGAGTTGAGTTGGGGGTTAGCTGACGGGCTGTGGTTATTCACCAGGAATGACTAATAGCATCTTGACACACAAGCACTGTGTATCCATTCCTGTACTATTCTAAGTCTGAGCGCCTTCTGCAAACATGGAAACCCAGAGCTAAGTCTGCCTTCTGAAATGAGCCCCTTATAGATGCTCAGTCTTCATTCAGGAAGTGTTGACCACCTACTTATGATGCTTGAGGAGTAGTAGATTTGGGCTTCGTGGGTAAGAAGAAGGCTAACAGGATTCTTGCTGTCTCAAAAAGCTTGCTATCTGCTTATGTAAACAGGCAATGGCACATTTACTGGTCAATAACACCAGGTCATTAAAAAGAACTAAATTGTTTGGTATGGGTTGGCATTTTCAGAGTCGTTCATGGAAGAAAGAGGGGCCTACAGGCTGTACCAACTCAGGGAAGACTTTATAAAAAAAAAAAAAAAGAAACGAACTAAATTCTGGAGGGTCAGTGGGATTAAGACAGAAGAGACCAAGATGCAGACACTACTATGATGCCATCCTGACTTCCCTGGGCAGACAACCTCACCAATGTGTCCTGGAACCCCACCTCTACAGAACCCTACTACACTAGGAAAAGATAGAAACAGGCTAGGGGTATGGATCCACCTGACAACAACCATGTCTGGCAGAGAAGCAATTAAAGAAGCCAGAACTCCCACCTTCTGTACCCTATAAATAATTTTGGTCCATATTCCCAGAGGGATAAAGAATAGGGAAGCTTCCAGTGGAGAGGATGGGACATGGAACTCTGGTGGTGGGAACTGAATAGAATTGTACCCCTGTTATCTTACACTTTTGTTAATCATTATTAAATCACTATTAACAAATAAAAAAGAAATTTAGACATCCTGACTAACCCTACTCCCTACTGTAAGCTGTGACTAGTTCGCGTATAATCAAGTCAACGATAGTAAGTTATATATTTTGCCTTAATTTTGTTTTCAAATTCCAAAGAGATTCCACATTTAGAACAAAATTATATAAATAAAGTTTAAGAAAAAAACATGCTACATTCAAAGTATCTATGTCATGAACTTTTCTAGTTAATTCTCAGGGAAGCCTTGTGGCTTCCAGAGAGTAACTGGTTTTGACCTGACCACAGATAACTGTGATTTAGAATGCAGACTGTTGAGAGATATAACAAAGAGAGACTCTTGGAGATATAACAAAGGACACAGAATTAAGACTGCCTAGTTTCCACGACCCATATTCTAACTTTTACCAACATAACCAAAAAAAAATTTTTTTTTTTTTTTTGCCTCCAGGGTTATCACTGGGGCTTGGTGCCTATACTATGAATCCACTGCTCCTGGAGGCCATTTTTCATTTTGTTGCCCTTGTTGTTGTGCTTGTTGTAGTTGCTATTGTTATTGTTGTCATAGCTGTTGTTTTTGTTGCTAGACAGGACAGAGAGAAATGGAGAGAGGAGGGGAAGACAGAGAAGAAGCGAGAAAGACAGACACCTGCAGAACCTGCTTCATTGCTTGTGAAGCGACCCCCTGCAGGTGGTGAGCTGGAGGCTTGAACTGGGATCCTTAAACTGGCCCTTAAGCTTTGTGGCATGCCAGCCCCCGACCAAAAACTTTTAAAGGAAAGCAGAGTTTACACATGAACTAGAATTTGCTCCCCAAACTTCCTACATCCCATTTGTATGGAGGTCCTGCTCCCAAGTCTACTTACTTGATGCTCACACCCCCTAGATGATGCTCTGGAAAGGGCCCTTGATAGTGACTTTCACTGGGTCCGGAGAATGCCAGTTGGAGAGAACACAATGATTGCCACAGTGCCTCTAGATCTGTCCCCCAACGCAATACACTTTATGTTTTGAGACCTGAATGGGCATTATTAGCAAATGGATGTTGTCCCACATTTCAGTCACATTTGCCCAAAGATAGGGATTCAACAAAACCATCACCATGGAGGTGGAGGTGTTTGACAGAAAGGATGGGTTGGAGGAAGCCTCATGTGGACAAGAAATCTAGGAAGTGGCCAACTTCCAGCAAGCCTTGCTAACCTTTACCAGACTTGCTAAAGAGATAAATCATACTGGGGCCGGGCGGTGGCGCACCTAGTTAAGCATACACAGTGCGAAGTGAAGGACCTGCATAAGGATCTGGGTTCAAGCCCTCGCTCCCACGTGCAGGGAGTACACTGCAGGTATCATTCTCTCTCCCTCTCTATCTCCTCCTCGTCTCTCAATTTCTCTCTGCCCTATCCAGTAAAAAAAATGGTTTCCAGAAGCAGTGGATTCATAGTGCAGGCGCTGAACCCCAATGATAACCCTGGAGGTGAAGAAGGAGGAGAAGAAGAATGAGAGGGAGGGGCAGGGGGAGAGAGAAGTGGAGGAGGAGGAGGAAGAGGAGGAGGAGGAGGAGGAGGAGGAGGAAACTCCCCTACACTCTCAATGCCAGGTACAAAGGAAGAGGCCCTCCTTCTGATTCCCAGGGCAGAGGAGAGCCCAGGAAGAGGAAAGAGTAGGCACTATACTCATTCACTCACTCCCCAGTGAACCAGGTATGGTCAAGCTTTTTTCTTTAATTTTTATAATTTTTATTTATAAAATGGGAACACTGACAAGACAATAGGATAAGAGGGGTACAGTTACACACAATTCCCATCACCAGAAATCCATATCCCATCCCCTCCCCTGATAGCTTTCCTATTCTTTATCCCTCCGGGAGTATGGACCCAGGATCGTTATGGGTTGCAGAAGCTGGAAGGTCTGGCTTCTGTAATTGCTTCTCTGCTGAACATGGGCGTTGGCAGGTGGATCCATACTCCCAGCCTGCCTCTCTCTTTCCCTAGTGGGGCAGAGCTCTGGAGAGAAGGGAGGTTGGATAACATAGGTATATCACCTGAGGAAGATGGGTCAAGCTTTTTTAATCTTCCATCTACCAATACTTTGTTCTGAAATCTTTAAATTCAAGTGAAATAGCAACCCCACCAATATGTCCTGGAGTTCCAGTTCCTCAGAGCCCTTCCCCACGAGGGAGAGAGAGAGACAGGCTGGGAGTATGGATCGACCTGACAATACCCATGTTCAGTCAGGAAGCAATTACAGAAGCCAGACCTTCCACCTTCTGCATCCCACAATGACCCTGGGTTTGTACTCCCAGAGGGATAAAGAATAGGAAAGCTTCAAATCGAGGGGATGGGATACGAAGTTCTGGTGGTGTGAACTGTGTGGAGTTGTACCCCTCTTATCCTATGGTTTTGTCAGTGTTTCCTTTTTATAAATAAAATTGAAAGAAAGAAAGAAAGAAAGAGAGAGAGAGAGAGAGAGTAACCCCAGCTATCATGCCTGAAACACTTAACTCTTTTCTACGCAACTGCTACTGACCATTGTACCCACCCCCACCTCTAGTTTCCTCCTTAATCAGATCTTTCCCACACTGTGAAACCAGATTAGTCTTCCCAAAAATAACCTGGCATGCAACCCTAGTCAGGGTTTTGTTCACATTACCTCCTGACAAGAATTCAGATAGACTCTGGGTCATGGATCATGGAATTCAAGGCTAAATCATGGCCTGGCTGAGCAGGTGGCTCCAATCTCACCCCCACCCCCTGATGTTCTCAATGACCCCCTGCTTCTCTGGAGTTGGTGGTGGAGGTGGGGGTGTGTGGCTTTTTTTTTTTCTGACGGGCCTTTAACCTCCTCTCTGCGTTTCTAACTGCACTGTTTTCTCAGCATTCATTTTTGAGTCTCATCTCCTCTGCTAAGCCAGGCTTAGGGTCCTGTATGGCCCCTTCCTGGAGAACATTCAGTTCATGCTTCATACCACTTCTGACAGTGCAAAGTCTCCCCCCAAAGCAAGGGTCAGAAGTCCTAAGCTGTCTCCCATGCCGTCACAGCAAATTGGTGTTCTGTCCATGGTGGAAGAAGACTTCAGCCTGTGAGTTCCTTTCAGTAACAGGATGAGTCAAATTGTTCTCAGTGTCTTAGACAGATTGGCATTTAGCATATGTTCAATTGATATTTTTGGAAAAATAGAAAAAAAAGTTTTTTCTCTTGTTACATTTGTAATTTGTAGACAAGTCTATATTGCTAGGATCCTTGAAGGGAATACATAACTTGGCTTGAAATCTAAGTATACTTTAGATTTATACCCGTAGGTGGAGACCAAGGGCTCAAATCCAGGTCCTTACACATTGTAACATGTAACCAGTTGTGCCACCACCAGGCGCCAGTTCCAGACTTTTCAAAATACAATCCAAATCCACATTTTGGAGACCTTTTGCAAAATGTGACAACTGTATAGTTAAAGTCACGCTTGATATGGGGAAATGACAAAGGCTAGTATTTAATTTTTTTTCTTTTTTTTTTTTATTTAAGAAAGGATTAATTAACAAAACTATAGGGTAGGAGGGGTACAACTCCACACAATTCCCACCACCCAATCTCCATATCCCACCCCCTCCCCCGATAGCTTTCCCATTCTCTATCCCTCTGGGAGCATGGACCCAGGGTCATTGAGGGTTGCAGAAGGTAGAAGGTCTGGCTTCTGTAATTGCTTCCCCGCTGAACATGGGCGTTGACTGGTCGGTCCATACTCCCAGTCTGCCTCTCTCTTTCCCTAGTAGGGTGTGTCTCTGGGGAAGCTGAGCTCCAGGACACATTGGTGGGGTCTTCAATCCAGGGAAGCCTGGCCGGCATCCTGATAACACCTGGAACCTGGTGACTGAAAAGAGAGTTAACATACAAAGCCAAACAAATTGTTGAGCAATCATGGACCCAAAGCTTGGAATAGTGGAGAGGAAGTGTTAGGGAGGTACTCACTGCAAACTCTAGTGTACTTCTGCTTTCTTACTTTGGTGCCATACTCCAAACTCAGTCAATTTCTACTTTGCGTTTCTAGTTTTTTTTTTTTTTACATGCATAACATTCCCCAGATTCCCATTTGACAATACAACCCCCACTATTTCATTCATCATTTTTCATGGACCTGTATTCTCCCCACCCACCCACCCACCCCAGAGTCTTCTACTTTGGTGTAATACTCCAATTCCATTTCAGGTTCGACTTGTGTTTTCTTTTCTAATCTTGTTTTTCAACTTCGGCCTGAGAGTGAGATCATCCCATATTCATCCTTCTGTTTCTGACTTATTTCACTCAACATGATTTTTTCAAGGTCCATCTAAGATCGGCTGAAAACGGTGAAGTCACCATTTTTTTTATAGCTGAGTAGTATTCCATTGTGTATATATACCACAACTTGCTCAGCCACTCATCTGTTGTTGGACACTTGGGTTGCTTCCAGGTTTTGGCTATTACAAATTGTGCTGCCAAGAACATATGTGTACACAGATCTTTTTGGATGGATGTGTTGGGTTCCTTAGGATATATCCCCAGGAGGGGAATTGCAGGGTCATAGGGTAGGTCCATTTCTAGCCTTCTGAGAGTTCTCCAGACTGTTCTCCACAGAGGTTGGACCCATTGACATTCCCACCAGCAGTACAGGAGGGTTCCTTTGACCCCACACCCTCTCCAGCATTTGCTGCTGTTACCTTTTCTGATGTGTGACATTCTCACAGGAGTGAAGTGATATCTCATTGTTGTCTTGATTTGCATTTCTCTGACAATTAGAGACTTGGAGCATTTTTTCATGTGTTTCTCGGCCTTTTGGATCTCTTCTGTGGTGAATATTCTGTCCAAGTCCTCCCCCCATTTTTGGATGGGGTTATTTGTTGTCTTGTTGTTGAGTCCGGCAAGCACTTTATATATATTGGTTATTAAACTCTGATGTATGGCATGTAAAGATCTTCTCCCATTCTGTGAGGGGTCTCTTGATTTGGGTAGTGGTTTCTTTTGCTGTGAAGAAGCTTTTTAATTTGATGTAGTCCCATAGGTTTATACTTGCCTTAGTCTTCCTTGTAATTGGATTCGTTTCATTGAAAATGTCTTTAAAATTTATGCGGAAAAAAGTTCTGCCAATATTTTCCTCTAAGTATCTGATAGTGTCTGGTCTAACATCCAAGTCCTTGATCCACTTGGAATTTACTTTTGTATTTGGTGAAATACAGTGATTCAGTTTCATTCTTCTGCATGTTTCAACCCATTGTTTCCAACACCATTTGTTGAAGAGACTCTGCTTCCCCCATATAATAGTCTGGGCCCCTTTGTCAAAGATTAGATGTCCATAGGTGTGGGGCCTCATTTCTGGGCTCTCAATTCTATTCCACTGATCAGTGTGTCTGTTCATGTTCCAGTACCAAGCAGTTTTGATGACAATGGCCCTATAATATAGTTTGAGATCTGGGAGTGTGATCCCTCCGGTTCTGTTCTTTTTCCTCAAGATTGTTTTGGCAATTCTAGGTCTTTTCTGGTTCAAGATAAACATTTGTAGCATTTGTTCTATTCTCCTAAAAAAATGTGCTTGGGATCTTGATGGGGATAGCATTAAATTTGTAGATGGCTCTGGGTAATATATTCATTTTGATGATGTTAATTCTTCCAACCCATGAACATGGAATATCTTCCCACTTCTTTGTGTCTTTTTCAATTTCTTTGAGTAGTGACTCATAATTTTCAGTATACAAGTCTTTCACTTCTTTGGTTAGGTTTACTCCTAGATATTTTATTGTTTTTGTTGCTATAGAAAAAGGAATTGATTTCTGGATTTCAATTTCTTCTAACTTAGTGTTTGCATAGAGGAATGCCACTGACTTTTGAATGTTAATTTTATAGCCTGACACATTACTGTATTGCCTGATGATTTCCAAAAGCTTCTTGCTGGATTCCTTAGGTTTTTCCATGTATACTATCATGTCATCTGCAAATAAGGAGAGTTTGACTTCTTCTCTTCCAATCTGTATGCCTTTAATTCCTTGCTCCTGCCTGATTGCTATGGCAAGAACTTCCAACACTATGTTGAATAGTAATGGTGATAGTGGGCATCCCTGTCTAGTACCTGATCTGAGAGGAAATGCTTCCAGTTTTTCACCATTGAGTATGATGTTGGCTGTAGGTTTGCTATATATAGACTCCACTATCTTCAGGAATTTTCCACCTATTCCTATTTTTTGTAGTGTTTTGATCATAAAGGGATGTTGTATTTTGTCAAAGGCTTTCTCTGCATCTATTGATATGACCATGTGGTTTTTGGTCTTGCTTTTGTTGATGTGGTGGATCACATTGATTGATTTACATATATTAAACCAACCTTGCATGCCTGGGATAAACCCCACTTGGTCATGATGAACAATCTTTTTGATATACTGCTGTATCTGGTTGGCTAGAATTTTGTTCAATATTTTCGCATCTATGTTCATCAGAGATATTGGTCTGTAGTTTTCTTTTTTGGTTGTGTCTCTGTCTGCTTTTGGTATCAGGGTGATGTTGGCTTCATAGAAGCTGGCAGGGAGTATTCCAGTGTCTTCAATCTTCTGGAAGACTTTTAAAAGTAGAGGTATTAGTTCTTCTTTGAAAGTTTTGTAGAATTCATTCGTAAAACCATCTGGTCCAGGACTTTTATTTTTGGGAAGATTTTTGATAACTGTTTCAATTTCATTAGCTGTGATGGGCCTGCTCATGTTATCCACTTCCTCTTTACTTAGTTTTGGAAGTTGGTAGGTATCTAGGAAATCATTCATTTCTTCCAGGTTCTTTTTTTTTTTTTTTTTTTTTTATTTAAGAAAGGATTAATTAACAAAACCATAGGGTAGGAGGGGTACAACTCCACACAATTCCCACCACCCAATCTCCATATCCCACCCCCTCCCCCGATAGCTTTCCCATTGTCTATCCCTCTGGGAGCATGGACCCAGGGTTATTGTGGGTTGCAGAAGGTAGAAGGTCTGGCTTCTGTAATTGCTTCCCCGCTGAACATGGGCGTTGACTGGTCGGTCCATACTCCCAGTCTGCCTCTCTCTTTCCCTAGTAGGGTGGGGGCTCTGGGGAAGCAGAGCTGCAGGACATATTGGTGGGGTCTTCAGTCTAGGGAAGCCTGGCCAGCATCCTGATGGCATCTGGAACCTGGTGGCTGAAAAGAGAGTTAACATACAAAGCCAAACAAATTGTTGAGCAATCATGGACCCAAAGCTTGGAAAAGTGGAGAGGAAGTATTAGGGAGGTACTCACTGCAAACTCTAGTATACTTCTGCTTTCTTACTTTGGTGCCATACTCCAAACTCAGTCAATTTCTGCTTTGCGTTTCTACTTCTTCTTCCTTTTTTTTTTTTTACATGCATAACATTCCCCAGATTCCCATTTAACAATACAACCCCCACTATTTCATTCATCATTTTTCATGGACCTGTATTCTCCCCACCCACCCACCCAACCCAGAGTCTTTTACTTTGGTGTAATACTCCAATTCCATTTCAGGTTCGACTTGTGTTTTCTTTTCTAATCTTGTTTTTCAACTTCGGCCTGAGAGTGAGATCATCCCGTATTCATCCTTCTGTTCCTGACTTATTTCACTCAACATGATTTTTTCAAGGTCCATCCAAGATCGGCTGAAAACGGTGAAGTCACCATTTTTTACAGCTGAGTAGTATTCCATTGTGTATATATACCACAACTTGCTCAGCCACTCATCTGTTGTTGGACACCTGGGTTGCTTCCAGGTTTTGGCTATTACAAATTGTGCTGCCAAGAACATATGTGTACACAGATCTTTTTGGATGGATGTGTTGGGTTCCTTAGGATATATCCCCAGGAGGGGAATTGCAGGGTCATAGGGTAGGTCCATTTCTAGCCTTCTGAGAGTTCTCCAGACTGTTCTCCACAGAGGTTGGACCCATTGACATTCCCACCAGCAGTGCAGGAGGGTTCCTTTGACCCCACACCCTCTCCAGCATTTGCTGCTGTTACCTTTTCTGATGTGTGACATTCTCACAGGAGTGAAGTGATATCTCATTGTTGTCTTGATTTGCATTTCTCTGACAATCAGAGACTTGGAGCATTTTTTCATGTGTTTCTCGGCCTTTTGGATCTCTTCTGTGGTGAATATTCTGTCCATGTCCTCCCCCCATTTTTGGATGGGGTTATTTGTTGTCTTGTTGTTGAGTCTGGCAAGCTCTTTATATATGTTGGTTATTAAACTCTTATCTGATGTATGGCATGTAAAGATCTTCTCCCATTCTGTGAGGGGTCTCTTGATTTGGGTAGTGGTTTCTTTTGCTGTGAAGAAGCTTTTTAATTTGATGTAGTCCCATAGGTTTATACTTGCCTTAGTCTTCCTTGTAATTGGATTCGTTTCATTGAAAATGTCTTTAAAATTTATGCGGAAAAAAGTTCTGCCAATATTTTCCTCTAAGTATCTGATAGTTTCTGGTCTAACATCCAAGTCCTTGATCCACTTGGAATTTACTTTTGTATTTGGTGAAATACAGTGATTCAGTTTCATTCTTCTGCATGTTTCAACCCATTGTTTCCAACACCATTTGTTGAAGAGACTCTGCTTCCCCCATAAAATAGTCTGGGCCCCTTTGTCAAAGATTAGATGTCCATAGGTGTGGGGCCTCATTTCTGGGCTCTCAATTCTATTCCACTGGTCAGTGTGTCTGTTCATATTCCAGTACCAAGCAGTTTTGATGACAATGGCCCTATAATACAGTTTGAGATCTGGCAGTGTGATGCCTCCGGTTCTGTTCTTTTTTCTCAAGATTGTTTTGGCAATTCTAGGTCTTTTCTGGTTCCAGATAAACATTTGTAGCATTTGTTCTATTCTCCTAAAAAATGTGCTTGGGATCTTGATGGGGATAGCATTAAATTTGTAGATGGCTCTGGGTAATATATTCATTTTGATGATGTTAATTCTTCCAACCCATGAACATGGAATATCTTTCCACTTCTTTGTGTCTTTTTCAATTTCTTTGAGTAGTGACTCATAATTTTCAGTATACAAGTCTTTCACTTCTTTGGTTAGGTTCATTCCTAGATATTTTATTGTTTTTGTTGCTATAGAAAAAGGAACTGATTTCTGGATTTCAATTTCTTCTAACTTAGTGTTTGCATAGAGGAATGCCACTGACTTTTGAATGTTAATTTTATAGCCTGACACATTACTGTATTGCCTGATGATTTCCAAAAGCTTCTTGCTGGATTCCTTAGGTTTTTCCATGTATACTATCATGTCATCTGCAAATAAGGAGAGTTTGACTTCTTCTCTTCCAATCTGTATGCCTTTAATTCCTTGCTCCTGCCTGATTGCTATGGCAAGAACTTCCAACACTATGTTGAATAGTAATGGTGATAGTGGGCAGCCCTGTCTAGTACCTGATCTGAGGGGAAATGCTTCCAGTTTTTCACCATTGAGTATGATGTTGGCTGTAGGTTTGCTATATATAGACTCCACTATCTTCAGGAATTTTCCATCTATTCCTATTTTTTGTAGTGTTTTGATCATAAAGGGATGTTGTATTTTGTCAAAGGCTTTCTCTGCATCTATTGATATGACCATGTGGTTTTTGGTCTTGCTTTTGTTGATGTGGTGGATCACATTGATTGATTTACGTATATTAAACCAACCTTGCATGCCTGGGATAAACCCCACTTGGTCATGATGAACAATGTTTTTGATATACTGTTGTATCCGGTTGGCTAGAATTTTGTTCAATATTTTCGCATCTATGTTCATCAGAGATATTGGTCTGTAGTTTTCTTTTTTGGTTGTGTCCCTGTCTGCTTTTGGTATCAGAGTGATGTTGGCTTCATAGAAGCTGGCAGGGAGTATTCCAGTGTCTTCAATCTTCTGGAAGACTTTTAAATGTAGAGGTATTAGTTCTTCTTTGAAAGTTTTGTAGAATTCATTTGTAAAACCATCTGGTCAAGGACTTTTATTTTTGGGAAGATTTTTGATAACTGTTTCAATTTCATTAGCTGTGATGGGCCTGTTCATGTTATCCACTTCCTCTTTACTTAGTTTTGGAAGTTGGTAGGTATCTAGGAAATCATTCATTTCTTCCAGGTTCTCTAGCTTGGTGGCATATAGTTGTTCATAGAAGCCTCGCATGATATGTTGAATTTCTGCAGTGTCTGTTGTGATTTCTCCTCTTTCATTTACTATCCGATTTATTTGGGTCTTCTCACTTTTTTGTTTTGTGAGTCTGGCTAAAGGTTTGTCGATTTTGTTTACTCTTTCGAAGAACCAACATTTACTTTCATTGATCTTTTATATGGTTTTCCTATTCTCAATGTTATTTATTTCTGCCCTAACTTTAGTGATTTCTGTCCTTCTGATTGCTTTAGGATTCCTTTGTTGTTCTTCTTCTAGGTCTTTGAGATGTGCAATCAGGCTGTTTACTTGTGCCTTTTCTTGTTTCCTAATGTGTGCTTGTATAGCTATGAACTTCCCTCTTAGGACTGCTTTAGGTGTGTCCCAAATATTTTGATAGCTTGTGTCTTCATTTTCATTGAACTCTCGAAACATTTTGATTTCTTCCTTGATTTCCTCTTTGACCCAGAAGTTGTTAAGAAGTGTACTGTTGAGCTTCCACATTTTGAGACTGTTACTAATCTTTTGTTGATTGTTAAGTGTTAGTTTAATTCCACTGTGGTCTGAGAAGATGCTTGGGATGATTTCAGTGCTCTTGAATAGGCTGATGCTGTCTTTGTGGCCTAACATATGGTCTATCCTTGAGAATGATCCATGTGGATTTGAGTAAAATGTGTATTCCAGTTTCTTGGGATGAATGACTCTGAAAATGTCCAATAGTTCTAGTTTATCTATCTCTTCATTTAGCTCCCTTATGTCTTTACTGATTTTCTTCCTGGATGACCTGTCAAGTTGAGATAGTGGGGTGTTGAAGTCCCTACTATGATTGTGTTACTGTTAATATATTGCTGTAGCTCTTTCAGTAGAAGTTTGATGTATTTAGATGGCTTCTCATTGGGTGCATAGATGTTAATAATTGTTAAGTCCTCTTGATTGACTGATCCTCTGAGCATTAAGTAGTGTCCATTCTTATCTTTTTTAATCTTATCTATTTTAAAGTCTATCATGTCAGATATGAGAATAGCTGTTCCTGCCCTTTTTTGTGGGCCATTGGCTTGAATGATAGTTTTCCATCCTTTCACTTTAAGTCTGTGTTTGTCTTGTTGCGTTAGGTGAGTTTCCTGTAGACAACATATTGTTGGGTTGTGTTTTCTGATCCATCTTCCTACTCTGTGTCTTTTAATAGGTGAATTCAGGCCATTGACATTTATTGATATCAAAGATTGAAGATATTTTAACGCCATTCTTGACGAGTTTTAGAGTGTCTTGATATATGTCCTATTTGTGGTGGTCTGGTTGTTTAATTTTTTTTTATTTGATTTTTTTTTTTTATTTATGAAAAAGATAGGAGGAGAAAGAAAGAACCAGACAGGGGTCGGGCGGTGGCACTGTGGGTTAAGCGCACGTGGTGCAAGGCGCAAGGACCAGCGTAAGGATCCCGGTTCGAGCCCCCAGCTCCCCACCTGCAGAGGAGTCGCTTCACAGGCGGTGAAGCAGGTCTGCAGGTGTCTGTCTTTCTCTCCCCTTCTCTGTCTTCCCCTCCTCTCTCCATTTCTCTCTGTCCTATCCAACAATGAAGAACATCAACAATGGTAATAATAATAACCACAACAAGGCTATAACAACAAGGGCAACAAAAGGGGGAAAAAGTGGTCTCCAGGAGTGATGGATTCATGGTGCAGGCACCGAGCCCAGCAATAACCCTGGAGGAAAAAAAACAAAGAAAGAAAGAACCAGACATCACTCTGGCACATGTGCTGCCAGGGATCAAACTCAGGACCTCATGCTTGAGAGTCCAAAGCTTTATCACCGTGCCACCTCCCGGACCACAAGGCTAGTATTTGTTAAGGCTGGACTTTGCAAAGCTGTCTTGTGAATGCTGTTTATTTTAATGACTGCATTATAGCCCTCATCAGATAAATGCTCACCATGTGTGCGTGCATGCCTGCGTGCATGCGTGTGTGTGTGTGTGTGTGTGTGTGTGTGTGTGTGTCCCAGTCAGTCACAGTAGCCTGAGCGAGGCTGTCTGAACCCATCAGGTGATCAAATGCGTCCCCACATAGACAAATAATTAACTTGGTAACAGATGATAACTTTATCTAACTGGCAAGCACAAAAGCATATCTTGGTCCTGTAGGAACTATATTCCCTTTGCTCACTCCCCATATTTAGAACCTACTGTTCATTTCTCAAGTGGAAAGTTTCCTTGAAAAGGAGAGAAATGCTCTTGGCACCAGCCACACCCTCCTCAGGACCTCCCAGAGCAGGGCTTCTTCAGAGAATGCCAGCACTCTTCCCCGGCTGCGACCAGCCACCCTTTCTCAAGTGTTACAGATTTCACTCCCGAAAGGGTCACACACACACTTTCCTCCACTTTCCTGCTCACTTGATCGTTATATCATCTTACACTTGAGCTTCTTATGGATAAACTTCAAGCTATTCAAGCCAGTTGGCGTAAGTGCGATAAATAAATGACTAAATAAATGGATGGATGAAGAAATGGGATAAGTAAAATTTGCATTAATCAAAATAAACAACTAAATTTCTTCCTTCCTTCCTTCCTTTCTTTCTTCTTTTTCTTCTTTTTTTTTTTTTTCCACCATGGTTATTTCTGGTGCTTTGTGCCAGCACTACAAATCCACTCCTCCCCAGCGGCCATTTCTTCCCTTTTTTTTTCCTCCCTCTCTTTTCTTCCTATTATGCTTTTGCTAGAACAAAGAGAAATAGTGAGGAAAAGAGAAAGACAGACACCTGCGACCTGCCTCACTGCTGGTGAAGCCTCCCCACTGCAGGTGGAGAGTAGGGGGCTCAAACTTGAGGCCTTGTACTTGGTAATGTGTATACTTAATCAGATGTGCCACCACCCAGGCCCGCTTCTGATTCTTTATTTACTTTGTTATTTAACAAAAAAGGATGATTATGTACCCAGAGCCATCTACAAATTTAATGCTATCCCCATCAAGATCGCAAGCACATTTTTTAGGAGAATAGAACAAATGCTACAAATGTTTATCTGGAACCAGAAAAGACCTAGAATTGCCAAAACAATCTTGAGGAAAAAGAACAGAACCAGAGGCATCACACTGCCAGATCTCAAACTGTATTATAGCGCCATTGTCATCAAAACTGCTTGGTACTGGAACATGAACAGACACACTGACCAGTGGAATAGAATTGAGAGCCCAGAAATGAGGCCCCACACCTATGGACATCTAATCTTTGACAAAGGGGCCCAGACTATTATATGGGGGAAGCAGAGTCTCTTCAACAAATGGTGTTGGAAACAATGGGTTGAAACATGCAGAAGAATGAAACTGAATCACTGTATTTCACCAAATACAAAAGTAAATTCCAAGTGGATCAAGGACTTGGATGTTAGACCAGAAACTATCAGATACTTAGAGGAAAATATTGGCAGAACTTTTTTCCGCATAAATTTTAAAGACATTTTCAATGGAACGAATCCAATTATAAGGAAGACTAAGGCAAGTATAAACCTATGGGACTACATCAAATTAAAAAGCTTCTTCACAGCAAAAGAAACTACTACCCAAATCAAGAGACCCCTCACAGAATGGGAGAAGATCTTTACATACCATACATCAGATAAGAGTTTAATAACCAACATATATAAAGAGCTTGCCAGACTCAACAACAAGACAACAAATAACCCCATCCAAAAATGGGGGGAGGACTTGAACAGAATATTCACCACAGAAGAGATCCAAAAGGCCGAGAAACACATGAAAAAATGCTCCAAGTCTCTGATTGTCAGAGAAATGCAAATCAAGACAACAATGAGATATCACTTCACTCCTGTGAGAATGTCACACATCAGAAAAGGTAACAGCAGCAAATGCTGGAGAGGGTGTGGGGTCAAAGGAACCCTCCTGCACTGCTGGTGGGAATGTCAATGGGTCCAACCTCTGTGGAGAACAGTCTGGAGAACTCTCAGAAGGCTAGAAATGGACCTACCCTATGACCCTGCAATTCCCCTCCTGGGGATATATCCTAAGGAACCCAACACATCCATCCAAAAAGATCTGTGTACACATATGTTCTTGGCAGCACAATTTGTAATAGCCAAAACCTGGAAGCAACCCAGGTGTCCAACAACAGATGAGTGGCTGAGCAAGTTGTGGTATATATACACAATGGAATACTACTCAGCTGTAAAAAATGGTGACTTCACCGTTTTCAGCCGATCTTGGATGGACCTTGAAAAAATCATGTTGAGTGAAATAAGTCAGAAACAGAAGGATGAATTCGGGATGATCTGACTCTCAGGCCGAAGTTGAAAAACAAGATTAGAAAAGAAAACACAAGTCGAACCTGAAATGGAATTGGAGTATTACACCAAAGTAAAAGACTCTGGGGTGGGTGGGTGGGTGGGGAGAATACAGGTCCATGAAAAATGATGAATGAAATAGTGGGGGTTGTATTGTTAAATGGGAATCTGGGGAATGTTATGCATGTAAAAAAAAAAAAAGAAGAAGAAGTAGAAAAAAAAAAGGATGATTATGGACTAAAATATGTCTAATGTTGTTAAGGGATACAAGAAAAAAATATACGAAAAAAATTGGCATCAGGTCATTTGAACAATAATCCACAAACAACTGCCTCAACAACATGTTATATAAATTAGGAGATTAGATAAGCATGGCTGTAAGTATCGAATCATAACGGGCATGGGAGGCTACCTATGTGAATCATTCTTGCTTTCCCCCACAGTAGTTGGCATTATACACAATACTATTCTTAATCAAAGAAAAGAAAAAGTATTTTCTTGCAAGAGCTAATGGCTTCACAAGCTACAGGAATTTATAGTAAAATTCAGTAGCATTTGCGGCCGCACCATAGCCGGGGTTTTAGCAGGCCCCTGCAGACCATCTGGAAACAGGTGGTCTACTGTCTCCAGCGCTGTCAGTCTTTCTACCTGGGTCAGAAACCTTCCCCTGCTGATTCATATTAGACTCTCCAGAGATGAGGCCAACAATGGCTCCCACAACAGGAACTTCAGCTCCTTGGTGTACCTGACATTTAGCAGCCTGGTCCAAGATACAAAGCTGGAAAACTCAGCAAGGCCTGGCCAGCTGCTAAGTAGAAACAGCAAGGCTGGGACCCTGGAGCCTCACCTGCAGAGTCTGCGAGTCAGGAGGAAATGGTTGGCATCACAGGACAGAAGTCAGTGAACACACTCACTCTGCTGTGATCTCCTGGCTCTGTACAAAGGGAAAATAGCTTTGCCTTCATTCTCCTTTCTTCTCTGGAGGCAACTCCCCCGGCACTCGGGAAGTAGAAATGTGTAATGTGTGTCACCTTAGAACTGATAGATTTGTTGCAACAGTAAATGAAGTCGTCAGATTTGATTCATGGGCTGAGGCTGAAGATTTGTTAGTCATGGGTGGAGGGTAGACAGCATAATGGTTATACAGACTCTCACGCCTGAGGCCCCAAAGTCCCAGGTTCAATCCCCCACACCACCATAAGCTAGAGCTGAACTGTGCTCTGGTGTGGAGCAGTAATGCGTTTGCAGACTCTTCAGCAGACCAGACCGGCCCCTTCTGCAGATCCACACTCACAGACGCTCAGAAGCCTCAGGAAGCATCACCCAGACAGCCCAGGAGCAACACTCAGCACTCTCACTTGCAACTCTGGCATTCTTCTTGCTTGTGTCAGGGTTGGGTCTGGCCTAGTCCACTTTCTCACACGGAGGGCCCTGAAAGTTCAGGGAGTTTCAGTGACCACACATGGTAAGGGCACTTCCTACAGGCACTTCCTCAGTTCCTGGGCCAGAACCAGATACAACTCCTGCTCCATCCTCCTGGCTTTTCCAGAGCTTTAAATCCCTTTTCTTGGTTTTCTTTTTTCATTTTTAAAATACATTTTATTAGTTATTTACAGGATTATAAGATAACCATCTTGTAATTATTACTCCCACCACCAAAGTCCAGTTCCCCTCCCCCAACTGCAGCCCCCTAGCCATAGTCCTCACAAGGTCAGAGTTATGGGCTGACTATATATGTATGTATGGATATTTTTTTCTTAAAGTTATGGGTCTCACTTCTCTCCATTCCACTTATGAGTGAAATGTCCTTGACTTTTCACGGTTGTCCTTGACTTCCTTCCTTACTGAGCTAACTGTCATCACTGCCAGCCCCATCCACTCAGTTTCCTCTTTACTTTCAGGAATAGTCTCTGCTATCATTTCTCCTGAATTCCTCTCTTCAGTTTAAGATGACTATAGCTGAAAGAGCAACAGAGACGTAAGTGCTCAGACTCTGCCCTAAACCAGCTATGTGACTTTGGGCAAGTTCTTTACCCTCTCTGGGCTACTAGGTCTAGGATTCTGCTAAGTCTCACCTCAGCTAACTTCAGTTTCCACTGGCCAGTGTTTTCTTCTGTCAGTTGCTGGAGAGACAGGAGGTGGCGAGGGTACGCACTGACTGAAACATCCATGTGGGCTGGGTGGTGGTGGACCTGGTAGAGTGTACATGTCATCATGTTTATGAACCCAAGTTCAAGGCCCCAGTCCCCACCTACAGGGGGAGAAGCTTCATTTGTGGCGAAACAATGTAGCAAGCCTCTCTCTCTCTCTCTCCCTCATTCTCTCTCTTTTCCCTCTCAGTTTCTCTCTGTCTCTATCCAATAAATAAATAAAAAGTTATTTTAAAAAGGAAACATTCATGTGTTCCTCATTCACATCCCAACTCTCGAGATGTGGGCTTTCTTATTTCCCATCTGTAGATGAGAAACGCATTCTCTTTTTAGATTTATTCTTTATTTTCAAGATAGAGAAATATAGACCAGAGAGAGCACTGCTCAGCTCTGTCCCATGGTGATTCTGGGGACTGAACCCAAACCTCTGGGGCCTCCAGCATGCAAGTCTGGGGAGCAACCACTATGCTAACTCTCCAGCCCCAGAAACCCTTTCTGAGAGGATAAGTAACTTGCAGCTAGAGGACTGTGATTTGAACGCAACTTCAGAATCTAGTCCTCATTTAGAACAACAGAATAGATGCTTCCTCCACACCAAGTAAATACCAGACCCTGAGGCTGCTTTTACCCCTTTAGGAGGAAGGGAAGTAATCTTTGCCACCTTCAGTAATGTTCAGCGTTCTCACTGTTACTCTAATGAAGTAGATGGGAACAGGAGAGTCAGAAAGGAAAAACGGCTTTGGATGGGAGGGCTAACTGGCTGAAACATCTCTTACCCTATCAATATTCAAGGAGCGAATGGGACTGGAAGTATTTTTGTGATCATTGTTGAAAACTTCAATCTTCTATACTTAAGATCAAGATTCTTCTGAGTCTAGCGCCAATCTCTGGAAGAGTAAGTCCTGGTCATATGGGTTTTGAACAAAGGCTAAAATTTTCAGTTGTTCCTTGGCCAGCCTTGGAAAGAGCCTATGTGCAGCTGAATGACTCTAGTCTCAGTATTCTGGTCCTTTCTGCACGCACACACGGGCACACGTCTGGCAAGTCAAGTCCTTTCAAATTCTACCAGTTCTTATTCACACACTTGTTATTTTCATTTCCTTGCCTGTCCTCTATTCACTTGTGATTTGTTGCTGATGCCAAGGACTGCTAATTATCCCTAGCCATGTTCTCTTTTCTCCTTAGTAATAAATCTCTCATTTTCATTCAGAGATGGCAGTTAATGACTGCATTCCCCAGTGTCCTTTGTGAAAGGAGGATCTGAGATTCGGCTCTAACTAACAACATCTATGTTGGCTTAAAATCATGACCCCAGAACCCTTTGGGAGATGCGATGATCTATGTTCCGCCCATTCGAATATCAATTTTGTGATTACTTGGTCAAAAGTCATGCTGTGTCTCTCTCTATAGCTAAATATTATTTTAAGATGCATTTAAGATTATTTTTAAGAAAGAGAGATATTTTATGAGATAGACTTAGCCCAGGATAGCACTTTGCTTCAGCTTATGTGGGGCCAACAGTGGCACCCAGAGCCCCCAATATACATATCATAAACCTTGTCTTCTGAACCACCTCCCGAGCCTGGGCCTAAGTCTTAATAAATGGGGAGCAGGGTTGGTGAAATAGCTCACATGAATAGTGTACCATCACGGGGGCCGGGCGGTAACACAGCAGGTTAACCACGTGGTGTAAAGCGCAAGGACCAGAGTAAGGATCCCGGTTCGAGCCTCCAGCTCCCCACCTGCAGGGGAGTTGCTTCACAGGCGGTGAAGCAGGTCTGCAGGTGTTTATCTTTCTCTCCTTCTCTCTGTCTCCCCCTCCTCTCTCCATTTCTCTCTGTCCTAGCCAACAACTACATAAATAACAATAATAATAATAATGACAATAAAAAGGGCAACAAAAGGTAAAATAAATAAATAAAAAGAAAAAAAAGGAGAGGTTAAGGTTTAAAAAAGAAAAAAAGCGTACCATCATGTATATGACAAAGGTTCAAGCCTAGTTCTCCACCGAAATGAAGAAATCTTGAATGCCCGCTCTCGCTCTCTCTCCTCTCTGTCTCTATCAAGACAAAAACAAGAAATGGGCAGCAGTTGTTTGGTTGCCTTTTTATTTTTGGAACAACGTATTTCAATGTATAGAAGCTTTTTAAACAGCTATAGTTCCATCTGTTTATTCTTTCTCTTGTTTCCAAGGCCTAGGGACTTGAGTTGCTGAATACATCTTTAATATAAAGACCCTAAAGCATGTCCCTTATTCTTTCTTCTGTGTATTCTATAGTTTCAGGTCTAATATCTAAGTCATTAATCAACTTTGAGTTAATGTTTGTGCAAGGTATTAACTGATGATATAGTCTCATTCTTCTACAGGTGGCTATCCAGTTTTTCCCAACACCATGTTTTCCTTTTTATTTATTTTTTTATGATTAGTTGTCATCAGAGTTCAGGGCGCCAGTATGCCGGGCTAGCTTCACTGCAGGAGACAGACGACCAGGAACACATGGCTTAGCGGAGAAACAGTATTTCTTTATTCACAAGTGAATGGTTCAAAAAACTAATCTAATCACAACCCAATTCTGTCCTGCTTCTCTCTCCTCCAGCAGAAGAATCAGGAACCAAGGAAGTACGCAGGAAAGGGAGCGGGGAGCACGAACTAGCAAGGACTAAACCAAAATCTCCCAGAGGCAAGCGGAGTGAGACCAAACCAATGTAACAGAATGACCATGTAAATAGACCACAACGTCAAGCAATGCAACAGAAGGGATCCCAGAAGCAGACCTAGAAGCATACCAACAATTAGTGATTTAATAATGGCTGGCAAGATTGTGGGATAAGAGGGGTACAATTCATACAATTCCCACCACCAGAGTACCATATCCCATCCCCTCCACTGGAAGCTTCCCTATTCTTTATCCAACATCATTTGTTAAAGAGACTCTTTTTACACATCATTCATCTGACAAGAGATTGATATTGAAAATTTGTAAACAAGGGACCAAGTGGTGGCACACCTGGTTAAGCACTCATATTTCAGTATATGAGGACATGAGTTTAAGCCCCCAACTCCCACCTTCAGGAAGGAGGCTTCACAAGCAGTAAAGCAGTGCTGCAGGTGTCTTTCTCTCCCTATCTCCCATTTCTTCCCAGTTTCTCTATCAAAAAATAAATTTATTTTTTAAGTTATGAATAAACAACTCCACAACAAAATAACAGTTATAAAATGGGCAAAACATCCTAAAGAAAATATTCAGATGACCTGCAAACATACGAATAAATGCCCTCCATTGTTTATCATTAGAGAAATACAAATTCAGATCTCACTGAGATCTCACCTCCACCACTGAGAGTGGTCCACCTCAATAAAACAGGAAATGACAATGATTGGCCAGGAAGTATAGAAAAGTCAACTCTGGTACACTGCTGGAAATGCAAACTGGTACAGCCCCTATGGCAAAGCTGAGAGAATATTTGAATAAATAAACACGGGATACCCAGCAATATCACTCCTAGTTATATATCCCATGGATGTGGAATCACGACTTTGAAAGGATATTTTCACCCTCATGTTCATAGCTACACTCACTATTTATAATACCCAAAGTACAAGAACAACCTAGATGCTTAAAGACAGATGACTGGTTAAAGAAGTCATATGATGTAAGGCCTGAGTGCTGACACACCTGTTAAGGAGAAAACATTACTAGGCACGAAAAATCAGGTTCAAGCTTCCAGGCCCCAGATGGGGTGAGGGGTGAGGTTTAGAGTGGTTCTGCAGATGTCTTTCTCCCCTCTCCCCAATTCAGTTTCTATCAGAAAAGAAAGAAAGAAAGAAAGAAAGAAAGAAAGAAAGAAAGAAAGAAAGGAAGGAAGGAAGGAAGGAAGGAAGGAAGGAAGGAAGGAAGGAAGGAAGGAAGGAAGAAGGGAATAAGGGAAGGGAGGAAGGAAGAAAAGGTCATTGGCAGCAGTGTATTCATACTTGTGCAGAAACAATCCTGATAATAAGAAAAAAAAGTTATGGAGAGAATATTTAATGGACCCCCCTACTCTGTATCAGATATGATGAGATCGTTTCATCTGGAACAAAACGAATAGAACTGGAGGTGACTGTGTTAAGTGAAAGAAGCAAAGCTACAAGATGGTTTGCTGATGCCTGAAATATAGATGACCAAAGTAAATAACTTTTTGGAAAACAAACAAACAAAAAAAGTAGTAACCAAAATATCTCTTGAACTTCATAAGAACCAAGGTGGTTATGGGGTGTGTCTCTCCACCTCTCTTTTACCTTTCAATTTCTCTCTGTCCTACTGAGTATCTGTAGCCACTGATACCTGAAATGGCATTAAGTGAAGACGAGCAGTACTTCCCTTCTTGCCCCGGCTGATTGATCTCCAATCTACTTCCTTTCATGAATGAAAAAGAAAATCCATTCTGTTTAAACTGTACTTTGTCTGCCAACTGGCAGCTGAACTTTGCCCTCCCTGGTACACTGTGATAGTTTCTTCCTTGCTGTCTGTGTGCTCTATCTTACTCAGCTCTGATCCTATCATCACACTATTTTTCTGAAAATCTGACCTCCCGTTACCTCCCTGATGCTGTGTTCAATGGCTTGTTCCATTTCTAGAGGACCCTAGTCCAAACTACTTTGCCTGGCACTCAAAGCCCTCATTAGCCCAACTCTACCTGCTTCTTCAGCTGCGTCTCCTGCTGCTACTTTCATTCCTCCTTTGAAGTTGTGGTATTTGTACCCTGGGGGTATGGCACTGTGCCAGGGTCTACTTAGGTCCCAGGATAAACTGTCTCTTATCAGACCATCAATTTTACAATGTGGAGGTGAAAGGATACTTAATGTTTGCCCTTTTTTCCCCCTCTCTGTCATAGGAGATGAACCCAGTGCTTCACCCAAATGCTACCACTGAGTAGTGTCATGAGTCAAATTGGTCAGTCATTCTTTTTCTGAGAGAAAGAGAAGAAGGGATAGAGGCGGGAGAGAAAGAGACAGACAGATACAAAGCTAGGAGACACCGTCTCACCGTTCAGTCATTCATGTAGCTCCCTGGTACCGTCTCTAGTGTCTCTCTGTGGTGTTGGGCTTTGATTACAGAGGCTCACACAGAACTGGACTTATCCTCTACCAGATAAGCTACCTTCCAGCTTCCTGACTTCTTTTCTTAACAACTTAAATATTTTCTTTAAGTGAATAGATGCACCAGCATGTTGTAACATCGAATGTATTATAAATATGTGTGTTTCAGACAAAATATGAGGTCACTTCTTTGCTAGTGGAAAGCCAATTTCAGCTACGCTCTAGACTCCAGATGTAATTACATCAAAGAGCCTCCAATAAAGTTTTAAAATTTGATTCTGGGGTTAGTGGATTACAGCATAATCTTTACCATATATACACAGCTTCTCATGTCTCCTTGATTGGTGTCTAAGAGACACACCCCAATATCCCTTCTTCCTGTCCCTTTCCTTCCTTTCCCAGAGTCCTTTGCTTTGGTGCAGTATGCCACACCCAGTCCAAGTTTCACCTTTGTCCTCCTGTAGGTGCGACCTGCACTTTGTGGTTTCCTATGCTATCTGTACTTTGTTATAGCAGCTAGAAAAACAGATTTTAACTGTGTTTGTGCATCTGACAGACCAAGAGCTAGTCATAAATGGGAAGCAGAGAATGGACAAGAATTGTCCTACAGGCCTCCAGATACAAACCTCACATAATAATTAGACCTTAAATTTATTTTTAATCAAATGCTACTAACTACGGTATTTTACTGTTGACTAGAAACCATTAATCCTTGAAAGAAAGAAAGAAAGAAAGAAAGAAAGAAAGAAAGAAAGAAAGGAAGGAAGAAAGAAAGAAAGGAAGGAAGGAAGGAAGAGAAAGGAATAAAAAAAAGGAAAGAAAGAAACTAGTTTTGCAGTAAATATGTGAAGACTGAAACAGGACCCTTTCCCCTCCAGCTACGGCTGATTCTAGAATCTGGCGCATAGCAGGGGCCTAACAAGCAGTTTGCTTTTTTTTTTTTTTCTGATTTAATAATGATTGACAAGGCTGAAGGTAAGATAAGAGGGGTACAACTCCACACAGTTCCCACCACCACAACTTCCTGTCTTTTAAGGGGAGCAGAAATGGAGAACAAGAAGCACAGGATAGCTGCCCCCACCCCCCATATACACAGACTCGCATGGAGGGACTGGAACGCAGCACAGTTATAAGACAAAAAGAAACCCTACCAACCGGATACAGAACTCAAGTCTCTCAGTGGCAAAAAGCACTCTCCATCCAGGTAGAAGATGCCTCTCCATTCACCCCATGACTTTGTGAGGATGTCCAAGGATGCCGCTTTCCAAATATTCAGCCAATACTCAGCAAATGCGAGGTCCAGCCCAATCCAATCAGCTAATTCATAATGAACACCTACCCATGAAGCCCAAATATTCTTTGTATTTCTATGATGAGAATTCAGAGCCATTTAGACCTTAAACAAGTGTCCTAACCACTGTGCTCAAAGTGATTAAAGAGCCCTTGAAAAATAGCAAAAGTGTTGTTAAATATTTTTAATTACAACAGGCTTTATGTGTTTTCTGTAGGCATGTTCTGAGAAGGCTCACGGTCCACTGAAGAAATGAAAGGTGGAGCCTAGAAAGACGTTCAGTTTCCTAACAGAGTTAACAGCTTCGCCTGCAGCTATGACCTAGCGTGAAGCTTCTTCCCAGGTTTGCGCACGCCTGCCCTTCTGCATACAGGAAGTCAAAAATGGGCCAAGAGTCAAGCTGAGAAGGAAATTTGAGAAGGAAAACATAGGAGACGTCATTTATCCCAGAAATAAAGAAACAGCAGAAAGGGCCTATAGTACCGTGTATAATGTAGTGTATATTTCCACAGTTGTCTGCCAGGACTACATTTCGGAATCATTTAACACTTGGCAAAGAGGTTTCAGTGTTTAAAACTTCTCCTGTGGCTGGGGAACTGGAAGTATCACATCTGTAGACGACAGTGGATTTTTAATCTTTTTTTGCACTAGAATCACTTCCATTTAAAAATATCCGATGCTTCATAGGAATGTTCCCTTTACACTAAGTTTTTTACTTTCCTTCAATTCACCTAAACATACAGGTTTGCAGAAGTGACAGGACTTTTTCTAAATTCTTTACAATCTTAATATTTAGAATCAGTCCCTTTAGGGAGTTGGGCGGTAGTGCAGCGGGTTAAGCGCAAGTGGCGCAAAGCTCAAGGACCAGCAGAAGGATCCCGGTTCGAGCCCCCAGCTCCCCACCTGCAGGGGAGTTGCTTCACAAGCAGTGAAGTAGGTCTGCAGGTGTCTTTCTCTCCCCCAACCTGTCTTCCCCTCCTCTCTCCATTTCTCTCTGTCCTATCCAACAACAACATCAACAACAACAACAACAATAATAACTACAATAAAACAAGGGCAACAAAAGGGAATAAATAAATAAATAAAAATTTTTAAAAAGATAGATTAAATACACGGTGACTAAGCATTCAGTACTTCTGTGCAATCCTAAAATGATGATGTAGATCTGTCTCCATATGAACAACTGTTTCCTAGGGCTGTTCTCATAAAGTACTTGCTGTAAACTTTGCTTAAAATGAAAGAAAACGTATTTTTTTTTCACTGTTCTGGAAACTACAAGTGCAACCATCAAGGTGTCAACAAAGTCCTTCTTTCTCTGAGGGCTCCAGAGGAAGGTTATTTCTGGGTTTTTCATAGCTTTCAGTGGTTACTGGGAATTCTCACTATTCCTTGGTTTATGGATTCTTCACTGCAGCCTTTGCTTTCTTTATCCCCTGGTATTCTCTTTAGAGAACAGACGTATCCACATTTCTCTCATCTTCTAGGGCCTACCCGAGCCCAGTGCAACCTCATCTTAACTTGACTATATCTACAAAGATCCCGTGTTCAAATAAGGTCACATTCACAAATACTAGGGCTTAGAACTTGAATATGTAGTGGGGAGTGGGGTGTAACTCAAACCAGTATGCCATCCATGCTCTGTAAAGCTGAATAAGGGCAAGAGACCCGCACACTTTAATGATGACTCTACCAGGCCACTCCATCACCTGGGGCCCTACTCAGGGAGTCCTGGGGTTCCCTTACAGACATGATGGGCCTAGACCTCTAACAGATCCCTCTTGCCACTGTCACTGGTCATCTCCATCAGGAACGACATAATGGATCCCTCTGTGGGCCCCTATAGGTCCTTGCCCTCAATGTGGATCAACAATGGTAGGGAATGTTCCATTCTCAGAAAGGAGATTGGATAACATACTCTACCTACCACCCCAGGAAGATGGGTCCTGAAGTTAGTGCATCCTGGAACGTTCCTAGCTGTGAACACAGAAAGGCTCTGGAGTGAGATGATCTGAGAAGGCTGTGTTGCAGTGGGCAGCACAGTGGTGTTAGCTGCTCTGGATTTAAATCCAGTTGGATGTCTTCCTACTGTGGATCTCTGACCAGTTACCTCACCCTTGGTGCCTAAGCACCTTTGTCTGTAAAGGGGGGAAATGTGTGCCTGCCCCTGAGAATCGTTGAGATAATGGAAACCCAGCACTTAGGAGGGAGTTCACCAAAGGAAAAATGTTCAATAAATGGTAGTGACTGTTCTCACCATACTTTCCTATACTTATCAAGTATTACTTATCATGCATTAGTTTTATCATTAGAAAAACAAAAACCTCACTTTAGAAAAATCCAAGCTGAACATTAACCTTCCCAAAATAATCTTGGTCTGATGAGAAAAATACAAGTTTTAACATTTGTTGTCTTGTGTTAGGTTGTCTGTTGTATATCTGCTTCCTGTAGATAAGGGGAATAATAAAGGCGCCACTCTATTTAAAAGTTGAGTCAAAAGACCCAAGTCTTTTCTCATTCTCAAGGCCACTGAGACTACACAACAACAGTCACCTTCAACTTGTTACAAAGAAATGTCCTAGTCCGGCATTTGACAATGAATGAGTAAGGCACCCCCAAAGTTGGGAGGGACAAAGGGGTGATTTGGAATAAAATGGGGTTAAAGAGAGCGTCTAAGTGAATGTTGGTTTGTTTGATATTAATTTGTTTGCAGACTTCTGAATGTTTACATTTATAATTAATAATAGGCGACTTTCTCAACAGCCTCCCCTTTGGTAGTGGCTACTCTCTATCAGCCTGGTCCGTTCATTAAGACCAGATCTGAGCATCACTTCCTCTTCCTTTGGGGACAGGGACCCGGAAAGAATATGTTTGATGGTCTGCACCTTCAGTATAGGGTTTCTTGTCTGGTGGCCCAGCCTCCCTTTAGGATAAGCTGGTCCAGATTCTGTTGTCAAAATGACAAAACAAGCTCAGTGGGATTTTTACTGAATAACAAAAGGTTATTTACAGCGTGACTGCATTTCTAATGACAGCTATCCTTTTAAGTTAAGTTTTTAACCTCTGTGTTAGTAGGAATCCGGTTTTATTGCTTCTGAATCTTCAGCAACTCTGTCGACTGGACAGACAGATTTCACCAGAACATACACAGTAGGCAAACCAGCCTCCCACTGAACTTTAGTGTGGCCTATTTTATGACTTGTTCTTTTGTCTATGTCAAATAACTCATGATCCCCAGAGACAAAACACATCCAAGTATCATGAATGTTAAGGAACTTAACTATAAATCCAATAGGAAGTGATTTACTTTTATACCCAAATTCCATTACATCAAGTAAAGGAAATAAAGCTCTTAATTTAGTCAGCAGCAAGATAAAGGCCAAGCAGGAAATGATTTTTTTATGTGATGTCATAGTGGACTCCAGTTAGATGAGTAATGGGAGGAATTTGTCTTTTTTCTCTTAAGATCCTTCCTAGCCCTATCTGAAAGAAAGAGTAGGCAAAATTAGTAAGTTACCTCAACATGGGTTTTAATGCTCTGTCTGACTCTGGTGTAGGCATTAATCCAATATTGAGAGAGAAAGACTGAAAGAAAAGGAGAAAGCAGGGGAGGGGGGCTCCAGCAGAGCAATTGGTCAGGGGAGGGAGAGAGGCTAAGTAAGGATAGATAGGAGATAAACAATGTTTTCATTTTTTTTATAGGACAGAGAGAAATTGTGAGGGAAGGGGAAGATAGAGAGGGAGAGAGAAACACCTACAGACCTGCCTCACTGCTTGTGAAGCGATCCCCCTGCATGTGGGGAGCTGGGGGCTCGAACCAGGATCTTTGCATGGGACCCTGCATTTCATACTATGTGTGTTTAACCTGGTACAACACCGCCCAGCCACCCCCCCCCCAATTTTTTTATTTAGTAAAGTTAATCTGGAGAAGTGGCCCCAGGTTAAGCATTCACATTACAGTGCACAAGATCCTAGGTTCAAGCCCCTGGTCCCCACCCATAGGGAGAAAACTTCATGAGTGGTGAAGCAGGACTGCAGGTATCTCTGTGTCTCTTCCCCTATCTCCCTTTCCCCCTCTCAATTTCTATCCACTAATAAATAAAACAAATATTAAGAAAAAACCTTAACTGAAGAAGTCAATGAATATTCTAAGAAATTCCTATTCCAGTTGTGCTTGTGTGTGCATGTGTACGTGTGTGTGCATGTGTGCGTGCGTGCGCGCGTTTGTGTGTGTGTGTGTGTGTGTGTGTGTGTGTGTGTGTGTGTGTGTGTGTGTGTGTGTGTGTGTGTGGGTAGTCTTCTCTACCTCAGAATATTTGAGATGCTGCTTACAGAGTAAAATACTTTCACTTCATTATCAGGCATGAGGACACAGAAGAAACAAAGATTGAGTTCAAATCCCAATTTCTACATAACTTTGGGCAAATTACTTTGCCTTTTCTCCTGCAAAGTATGTCAGTAAATTCCTACCACATACAGTTGTTGTTGGAAGGATGAAACTAAATGATTCATAGAAGTAACCAGTGGGCACTCAGAAAATGTTTGCAGACACTTCCTTCTGTGACTGTTTAGGATATTGCTTTTTTCTCCATATTGTAGAAGTGTGATAAATATGCTTAACATAAAATTTGTTATTTCAAACACTTTAAGAAGGGGGAGAAAGGGGTAGATAGTATAATGGTTATGCAAAGAGACTTTCATGCCTGAGGTTCCAAAGACCCAGGTTCAATCCCCTGCACCATCATAAGCCAGAGCTGAGCAGTGCTCTGGTAAAAAAAAGAAAAAAAAAATCTCTTTCTCAAACACTTTAAGAATATTTATTTTATATTTATGTATTTAATATATATATATTTATTCCCATTTGTTGCCCTTGTTTTTATTGTTGTAGTTATCATTGTTGTTGTTATTGATGTTGTCGTTGGATAGGTCAAAGAGAAATGGAGAGAAGAGGGGAAGACAAAGAGGGAGAGAGAAAGACAGACACCTGCAGACCTGCTTCACCTGTGAAGCGACTCACCTGCTGGTGGGGAACCGGGCGCTTGAACTGGGATCCTTATGCTGGCCCTTGCACTTTGCACCATGTGCACTTAACCCGCTTTGTACAGCCAGCGCTTAACTCGCTGTGCTACTGCCCGACTCCGAAGATAGACTTTTTCCCCCTCAGTTTCCAGAGAACACAGCCTTGTTTGTTCTTTGAGTTTACTGAAGTTTATACTAGTTATCTCCCTCCCAGAAATGTAAGGTAGTCAATCTGCGTTGTTTTAGTCTTTCAACTTTGTAATCATTTGGTGCTATGTTCACAGAAGAAAATAAAAACTAAAAGGGGCCAGAGCGATAGTTGGCCAGGTAGCATGCCTTGCCCTGAGTATGGTTCAGATTTGAACCCTGGCATCGCATGAAGTATCACAACTTCATTTAGAGAAAATGGCATGTTGAGGCGTCTCTCCCTCCCTGTCTCTCTATGTAAACAAAGAGGTGTGTATAAGACACCGACCACAAAATAAGAATCTGTTCCTTGTAGCATCATCTGTACCAGAAATTCTAAATAACCTACATACCTATCCATAAAAGTCTGACAAATATTTTGTCACGACTAAAATGCTGAATATTTTAATTTGTATGATTCACGTAGGACTGGGTTATAACACTGTACATTTTAGGAGTGGGTTCATACCTCTTCCCACCCATATCTACCACCAAAGTACCAATAACTGTCAACCCCAGACCACTGGACCCTTCACCTTAGCTCCTGGGAGTTTTGTTCTGTGGTCAGAATCCAAGGGTATGTTTTGGTTTCACCCACATTTGAGTGTATAAATGAAATCCTCCACTATTTGTCTTTCTTCTTCTAACTTATTTTACTTAGCAAGCTCCTCCAGTTTCAGCCATGCTGTCACAAAATGGCAAAACATCATCTCTTTTTATAGCTGAAAATATCTGAACAAGTATAGATGCTACATTATTTTCACTACTTGCTTTTCTTTCTTCCCTTTTCTCTCTCCTTTTTTTCTGAGAGACAGAAATAAAGAGGAGAGAAAGAGAGAGTGAGCGAGAGAGACCTGCTTCCCTACCTGTGAAGATTCCCTTGCAGGTCTTGGAAGGCAAAATGGATAAAACTGCTAAGCTCAGTTCCAAGGGAGAGTAGAATTCAGTGAGATAAAGGAAACTGAACACTAAATTGCAGAGAAATCAACTTCCAAAAGGCCAGTTGGCTTTACATCTAATATGGACATATGGGTGGCATGGCATTTAAAGTCTCTGACATGTTTTCAGACCTAATTTCCAGTGTGCCTGGGGGGAGGGCTTCTTATTTTGTCCCAGAATTTCAGCAACAGCTAAATAGAATTAAATTGATAAGGTAATAACTTTTTTTTTGCCTCCAGGGTCATTGCTGGGGCTTAAGGCTTACACTATAAATCCACTGCTCCTGAAGGTCATTTTTTTCCATTTTGTTGTTGTTTATTGTTACTGTTGTTATTGTTGTTGTTGGATAGAACAGAGAGAAATCAAGAGAGGAGGGGAATGGAGACAAAATTAGACATCTGCAGACCTTCTTCATTTGTGAAGCAACCCCCATGCAGGTTTGGGAGCCAAGGGCTCAAACTGGGATCCTTATGCTGGACTTAGCACTTCGGGCCATGTGCATTTAACCTGGTGAGCCACTGCCCAGCCCCCAGCAGTAACTTTTAAATCATGAAGCTGGACTGGCCAGCACAGGCTGTAGAGCTAGCTTCAGAAAGAAGAAGGTTCTCGTGTGTCTAGTTTTATGCTGAACAGACTGAGGCTGATGCAACAATCTACACATATTTAGGTATTTTCCATAGGAAATCATGCATATTTAGGAAGGGGAAATATTGCCCTGTGGCAGATAAGACCATACAATGAGCATTTATAATTTTGCACTGCATGACAAAAAAAAAAATGGTAGAGGAATATCTTGGGCATGCTAGTTAGTTGTTAACGAGAAGACAGTCTTAAAAGGATTCCATTGTACAGTTTTCACAGACCAGTTCTGTCCAGCCAAAGGCTGGGTTCTTATCAGCACAAAGGCATTTTTAATTTTCTGTCTTGGTACAGTTTAAGACAGAAGAATGTCTCCTTGGGAGGGATTGTCACATTGTTCACACTACAAGCCTCTGCCCTCTATGGTTTTTTTGTTTGTTTTGTTTTGTTTTATTTCCTGAGTCCATCTCAATTTTTATCAAAAGAAAAGGGGGTGGAAAGTTTCACAAAACTCCCAGTTTTGACTATTTCACTACATTCACCCAAGGACAAGCAATGCTTGACACTTGGTACCTGAGAATTCAACTCAAGCCTAACAGTCTACAAAGATAGCATCAGGCTCCATAGAGTTCATAGGTTTATGGGGTGTGTGCGTGTGCGTGTGCGTGTGTGTGTGTGTGTGTGTGTGTGATAGATAGCATAATGGTTATGCAAAGAGACTTTCTTCCCTAAGGCTCCAAGGTCCCAGGTTCAGTTCCCTGAATCACCATATACCAAGAAGTATTCTGAATTAAAAGAAAAAGTTAACCAGCCCTAGTTTGTCGGTTCAGTCCTACAAAGGGTCTATACATCTCCTCCAGCAACCCTCTCTTCAGAAGCTAATCATAATCACCTGTACTACTTACTACTTCTCATGCTCCTCCTCCTCCTCCTTTCTTTCTTTCTTTTTTTTTTTTTCACTGCCTCCAGGGTTGTCACTAGGGCTCAGTGCCAGTACTAGGAATCCACTGCTCTGTGCAGACATTTATTCCCATTTTATTGGATAGGACAGAGAGAAATTGAAAGCGGAGGGAGAGACAGAGAGGGAGAGAGAAAAACACTTGCAGACCTGCTTCATCAGTTGCGAAGCATCCCCTCTGCAGGTGGGGAGCCGGGGGCTCGAACCCAGATCCTTTCACAAGTTCTTCTTCTCAGCACTATGTGCACTTAACTGGGTGGTCCCCACCAGTCCCCACCCCCTGCTGGTACTTCTTTCCAGCTAACCGCAGATGGAAATTTTCTATGACTTCCTCAGTGGGCTAATCTCTAGGGCAGAAACTGAGTGGGACATTTAAATGATAGATTTCTGGTGTTTGTACAAAAGACATAATTCAGGTGCGAGAGGTATCTCGGCAAAGTTAGGGGAAAGGCATAAAGTTCCTTTGTACTTTTCTGAACAGAGTACTCTTCCCAGATATTCACATGTTCACTACCCCAGAAGTTGTCCAAATCCTGCCCTTTGGGGCTTTTTATGGAGATTTTGTTGTACAGACATAACTGATTAAATCATTAGCCACTGGTGACTGGTCCAACCTCTATCCGTCTTCCCTCCTTGAAAATGAGGAACAGGACTGAAAGCTCCAGCCTTCTAGTCACTTTCTTGCGTCACCTGGAAAGCAGCCCCATTCTTCAGCTGTGGTCCAGAAAAAAGGGAACGAAGAGGAAAGGGTAATTCAAGGCCTTACATTAGAAGATGGCGCTCCATGCAAACCCAGACATAGTAACACTTTTCTCAGACAGTCGGGAATTTTCATCCTGAGTCAACCACAGTCATGAAAAACATGAGCTCTCGGGGGTCGGGCAGTGGCACACCGGGTTAAGCGCACATAGTACAAGCACAAGGACCCAAGCAAGGATCGTGGTTTGAGCCCCTGGCTTCCCCATTTGCAGGGGATCGCTTTGCAAGCAGTGAAGCAGGGCTGCCGGTGTCTTATCTTTCTCTCTCCCTCTACCTCCGCCTCTTTTCTCAATTTCTCTCTGCCCTATCCAATAAAATGGAAAAAATGGCCACCAGGAGCAGTGGATTTGTAATGCAGGCACAGAGCCCCAGCAATAACCCTGGAAGCAAAAAAACCAAAAAAAAAAAACAAAAAAAAAAAACAAAAAACATTACTGCAATAGAAAGAAAATGAAGAAAGAAACCACAAATCATCAGTAAAAGGAACAAAATAGGGGACATTATTGCAGATCATACAGATGGTTCAAAGTACTTTCTAAGAAGTTGTTTCCAAATATTTTTGAAAAATTAGATAGAGTGGAAACATTTACTGAAAATAGTCAACACATCAGAAAAAAAGGGAAGTCTTAAAAAGTCGTTTCATAATTCCCAAACAGACATGACGGGCCTAGACTTAGAATAAATCCCTCTCTCCATTGTTACTGGCCATGTCTATCAGGAACAACACAATAGACCCCTTTGTGGGCCCCCATAGGACCTTGCCCTCAACTTGGATCAACAATGGTAGAGAATGTTCCATCCTCTGAAGGGAGGCTGGACAACATACTCTATGCTACACCTGAGGAAGATGGGTCCCGATATTGGGGCAGCCTGGAATGTTCCTACTTATGACCACAGAATGTGAGCTCAGATCTAGAGGGATGCAGAGGTCACACAGGCTCCTAAGCTGAATATGGGCCCCAGGTCAGATCAAATCAATGGGTTTTACAGTCAACAATATTTATGTAACTTTCCCATATTTGGGAGCTACTCTCTTCCCTGATGCAGTTTTCTGATCCTTTTTCTAGCTATGACATCATCTCCCCAGACAATAACTTAGATACACCTGCATATCAGATGTCAGGCTCAGGGGAAAAAAAAAGGGGGGGGGAGGGGAAAGCTAGTATAGTCATGGACTCTTTGGAATATAACTAAAATATGCCTACTAGCTATCTACAAAACAGAGACCCCTCCCCCCACTCTTCATCTGCACTATTTCAGCCTTTAGGTTCATGATTAGTCAACAATTTGTTTGGCTCTATATATTAACTTTTTTCAGTCACCAGGTTTCAGATGATGGCAACCGGACTTCCCTGGACAGATGACCCCACCAATGTGTCCTGGAGCCCTGCCCCACTGGGGAAAGAGAGAGGCAGGCTGGGATCAACCTGTCAATGCCCATGTTCAGTGGGGAAGCAATTACAGAAGCCAGACCTTCCACCTTCTGTACCTCACAATGACCCTGGGTCCATACTCCCATGGGATTAAAGACTAGGAAAGCTATCAAGGGAGGGGATGGGATATGGAGATCTGGTGGTGGGAACTGTGTGGAGTTGCACCCCTCTTATCCTGTGTTTTTTGTCAGTGGTTCCTTTTTATAAATAACTTTTTAAAGTCGTTTCATTAATGTAAAATAAAGCAACTTTCTTAACCTCTTTCCTAGGAAATCTCAAATATCTAAGAAACCAGTGACAGAAATGGGGACAAAGATAAACACACAATAAAACCTTCCTGTTGGGTGAAGATAACGTTTTTTTTTTCTCAAACTCTCCATGTGTCCTCCAGCACCCTCTCCCCAGTTCACTCAGAGGAAAAGTCAAAGCCTTTACAAGAGCACAGGAAAGGCCATCCCATCCCATTCCATTCTTCTCTTTGCCCCCTTCAACTCCGACCTGTACCACCGCTACCTTAATTTTCTATACCCACATTATGTCCCTGTTGTGTATGCTTCCGCTCAGGACTTTTCTACTCACTGTAGAGACCCTAAGTAGCCACATGATTTAGTTGCTATTCTTCTCGGTCTTTACATCAGGCTGGGAGGTGTGTCCTAACCATCTTATGTAAAACAACAACTTAGGGGCTGGGTGGTGGCGCACTTGGGTTTAGTGCACGTTACAATGCACAAGACCCAGGTTCAAGTCCCCGGCACTCACCTGCAGGTGGGAAGCTTCAGGAGTAATAAAGCAGGGCTACAGATTTGTCTCCCACTTTTCTCTCAATTTCTCTGTCCAAGAAATAATAAATAAAACATAATTCAAAAACTTCTTACCCTACCTTCTCCACTAATCACAAGACTCCCTCCCTTTCCCCTTCTGTTTTTTCCCATCTCACATTATCACCAGTTTGTATCCTTGTTAAGTCTTTCCCACATGCAACACTTTGTCCATTGCTGTATTCATAATGCCTAGAAAACCAACAGGACTTCAATAAATGTGGAATGAACCTCTCATTCTGTGTCGGATCTCTCTCCTGTGGCGATGAATTCATTCAGCCTGCAAAGTAGACACCTCAGCTGGGTGTCAGCGCTGTGTAAGCCACCTTCCTCACAGCTGCTCTGATATAATCTGCTTTCCTCTGGGATACAGCAAGACACAATGTGGCGGTCAGAAGACATGAAACCTGGTCTTGAGGTTTTTGTGTACTGGAGAAAGGAAAGTCCCAGCATGCTAATGAAGTATTTTTCCTTCTTATGTAGAACTTCAGACTCCAAAGAGTTTTGGTGATGGTGAGTTCCTGATTGATGGTGGGGAGTTTCCTGTTTGACCTCTGGTGTGGCCCTCTGGAGCCCCCAGCCACCTGCTCACAGCTCGTCCTTCTGGATGGTTGTTCCACAACTCCTGGAGTGCGGCATCTTCTGCCAAGTGCTCCCAGCGGTGGTCAGAGACAACAAACAGTAGCAACCTGGCACACCTGGATTTGACAGTCAAAGCCATCATCATTTACAGACAACCAGGAAGGGTGTTACATGCTGTAATGTGCCATGGGCTGAGACACTAATGTGAATCTGTCGGGCTGTGTAAGTATAGCCTGAGGCTGAACCAATCTGGCACTGTGACCAAGGTGGGGTGCTGGGGCTGTTCTCTCCTGCTCACCTTCTGCTCTGCTCCGCTGTAACAAGTCTGTTTATTGGACAAAACTGCCCTCCTGAGAAGATGAACCTATTGAACTAGTGTGGTGAACACAGAGAGCATTTTAGCATTTCACTTTTTTTTTTTTCATCAAACACAGGTAGTGTTATTTGCAAAGCAAGTCAGAGTCAGCTACAAGGACCTTCTGTTCTTCAGAACACGATTCCCCTGTATCCACTGCTCCGTGCGCAGCACCCTGCTGTAATCCCAGGGAGGTACAGAACAGAGCCAGGTCCCCTGTATCCACTGCTCCGTGCGCAGCACCCTGCTGTAATCCCAGGGAGGTACAGAACAGAGCCAGGTCCCCTGTATCCACTGCTCCGTGCGCAGCACCCTGCTGTAATCCCAGGGAGGTACAGAACAGAGCCAGGTCCCCTGTATCCACTGCTCCGTGCGCAGCACCCTGCTGTAATCCCAGGGAGGTACAGAACAGAGCCAGGTCTTGTCCTTAAGGGAGCTACCACATGGCTGCTGATCAGCTCAAGCACTTTCGCCTTAGGTTGGAAAGTTAGTAACCGTGGAGCCGGGTGCCATGGGTTTCCAAGTCCACCTCAGTCCATTTCTGATGGTGTGACTTTCCTTGTCTGTATTCAGAAGATTTTAAAGACAAGTCTTGCAGGTAAAATAATGTAATGACAGGTAACAATACCAATGCCAGAGGATAATAACCACTCAATATAGCTGACGTGGTAGGGGAAAAAAGAAATAGGTCTCAGCTCAGGGTCTATGGAGGGATTTTGAGTTGATATCAGTTGGGTGGGAGAGAAAGGGAGACCTAGCTAAAGGAACTGGAAGCCGAAAGGGTCTCTGCTGAAGGGGAACTCCTCGCTGCCTGGGACCCACGAATAGGCTCCTTAACCTTCTACAGTTCAGTTGACAAAGTTCTCCTAACTTCAATGTTTCATCTCATTCCTTTCCACATGAGCAGAGGGTCTTCACTGAGCTGTCCTTGCCATGTAGTGGACTGGGGTGACTCACCTGCCCTTCTAGCCCTCGATGTTCCTATGAAGGGGATACTACAGCCTACTATAGATGAGAAAACTGGCCCAGAGAATATGACTAGCAGTCCAAGGTTATATAATGTTGAGGAACAAGGTTATTATTTATTAAACATCTGCTTCTGGAATACTTGTTACTGCTCATATTAAATTAGAAGAAGTGCAAAACATAGTTAAGGATTTCTCTTTCTTCCCCTCCCCCCTCAATTTCTGTCTCATCGAATAAAAAAATGAAGGAAAAAATTACCACCAGGAGCAGTGGATTTGTAGTGCTGGCACCAAGTCCCAGCAATAACCCTGGAGGGAAAAAACAATTAAAGATTGGGGGTCGGGGGGGTAGCGCAGTGGGTTAAGTGCACGTGGCACAAAGCACAAGGGCCGGCGTAAGGATTCCGGTTGGAGCCCCCGGCTCCCCACCTGCAGGGGAGTCGCTTCACAGGTGGTGAAGCAGGTCTGCAGGTATCTGTCCTCCTCTCCCCATTTCTCTCTGTCCTATCCAACAACAAGGACATCAATAACAACGATAATAGCCACAACGATGGTAAAAACAACTAGGGTAACAAAAGGGAAAAAATGGCCTCCAGGAGCGGTGGATTCATGGTGCAGGCACTGAGACCCGGCAATAACCCTGGAGGCAAAAACAAAACAAAAAACAATTAAAGATTTTATATACCATTTAATCTAATACTCTGAATAATGCAGTAACATCTAACTAAATCGACCACAGAACTGAGGTCTGGGCTGGTGAGCTGCCTGAGGTCACTCAGAGTAGAAAAATTCCAGTCTGGCCTAGGTTTCTGGCCCCAGTGTGCTGCCTTCCTCACTGAAAAGCTAGGTCAGCTTCCCCACTATGCTTGCAGAGAAGACCAACAACTCAGCGAATATCAAGTCCTGAAAAATCATTTCCTGGAGTGACTGACAATCGAAACCACTAGAAAAATAAGGGCTGATGCATATAGCCATTTCAAAACTAGAACCATTTCCGGGATAGGATGACAGGACCAACAGCAATGGAATAGCAGACATCTCGTGTTTCTAAGTTCCTCTGAAGGTAGCTTCATACTGACAACTGAGCTTGCTTTGGCTAGACTTTTGGAACAAGTTCACCCAATGAACTAGTGTTTTTAAAAAACAGGCCACTGTAGTAGTGTTGGAAGTTCTGCCACAGAAATTGAGACATCTTGGGATCAGGGCCAAGTGGGAATGGCCTCAAATGCAATTCAGGTTAGAAAGCACACACGATACAGATCCCAGCTGGGATTCCAGTTCTAGCACTTATTTTGTGTGATTCTGCGCAAAAGGCACTAGGCTTCTCTGGATTTTTAACTCCTGTATAAGCTGGAGATAGAGCCTGAATGTTCTGTGTGGCGTACCGGATAGAATGTTTACTAAGAAGTACTAGTAAGGGGCCGAGTGGTGGCACACGCAGTTGGATGTACATATTACCATGAGCAAAAACCCAAGTTTAATTGCCCAATCTCCACCGGCAGGAGCGAAATTTTAGGAGTGGTGAAGCAGTGCTACAGATGCCTCTCTCTCCATCTCCTCTTCCCTCTTGATTTCTGTTTCTATCCAATAAATAAATAAATAAATAAATAAAAAATATATTTTTTAAAGAGGCCTGGTGGTGGCACACCTGGTTGAGCACACGTTATAACGAGTAAGGACTAGGGTTCAAGCCCCCAGTCCCCACCTGCTGGTGTCTGTCTCTCTCCCTATCTCCCCTCCTCTCAAATTTCTGGCTGTCTCTATCCAATAAATAAATAAAAATAATTTTTTAAAAACTGAAAAAGGTAAAAGTATTGGCCATTTCTTGTCTTCTCTCACACCTCCCCTCATACCTTTCTTACCAGAGCAAATCAGTGTGGGCCAGGGTACTGGTGAGCCAAAGAAATCAGTGCACTAAAAGATGACTCAGCCAAGTTAGACATGTTTAATGAAAGATGATGAAAGTCAGGCTAGGGAAGTGGGGTAGGGGGGTGTCTGAAAACAGATCCCTAAAGAAAAGAATTAGGCAGGGCTGGGTGGTAGCACACCTGGTTGAGTGCACACATTACAGTGTGCAAGGACACAGGTTCAAGCCCCCATCCCCACCTGCAGGAGGAAAGTTTTATAATTGGTGAAACAGTGTAGCACATGTTTCTCCCCTATCCCTCTCAATTTCTCTGATCTACCCAAAATAAAGTTTGTTTTTTTTTTTAAATAAAGAAGAATTTGGCAGATTGCAAAGCTCCAGAGAGGGGAAGCTTAGTTCCAGATGGCATTCTATTGTGAGATTCATCATGTTCCCATCCATGACCCTTTTTATATTTTGGAATAGGGTGATTTGAGCTGGGGTTTTTTCTGGCAGGGGAGATAGCATAATGGTTATACAAAGAGATTCATATGCCTGAAGTTCCTAAATCCCAAATTCAATCCCCCATACCACTATGATCTGATCTGGAGCTGAGTAATGCTCTGGTAAAAGTGAAAAAATAAACACAAAACAAACAAACAAAAACTTGCCAACAAACCTCAACAGACAGCCCTTCCAAGCATCTACTGTCTCAGGTACTGAACTCCTGGCAGGTACTATCACCAGGCATCTCACTCACAGAGTACTAGATGCTTAGTGGTTACACTGTTGTTGACAAAAGCATATACTAAGTGGGACTACCTGAATGGTTTCTGGTTTTAAATTAGACAAATAGCTACAGACTTCCACAAACAACTTATATGGCCACTGCCGATGGAAGGGCAGGGCAGAGACCACACTCTTCTATTTGTCTGTAGAAGTCTTTCACATTAAGTAAATCCCTCCTTGACTAATGGAGAAAAAGAATTATTATAGCCCACTGAGGCTGAGCAATAAAGCAACCCTTGTTTATTTTTTAAAAGAGAAGCATGGCTGATCTGCACTAATTGTGACATTTTGAAGGAAATAAAACAGCATTCCACATTCTTAATCTATAAATAAAAAATGCCCCATTTTACTTCTCCTGTTTGCCAAAGATCAAGCTGGGGAATGAGAAAATTGGATGCTTATGGACTTAAGAGGTGTCAGACATAGTACTTGTAAAGAAACGAACTGTAAATTGAACAAATGACTATAGCAATGAACTTAGTAAAGAATGACATTTTGCAGGTTTACACATCAACTTTACATGCTGGACTTGGAAGAACATTTTTCAAGTCCTTAATTATGGGAACAGCAGCAGCAGAGCTGAGACAATTAAAAATCAATTGGCATATAAGGATCTGCTGTAATGTCGTGACTACATTTGACAGCTGTTATCAGTGAGGCTCAAAAAAAAAAAAAAAAAAAAAACAACCACCCAGTTACTATTTTACTCAACCCAACAAGTATTGTTTCACTTTCAAATGTGTTCCCTTATTCTGGATTTCATCTATACCTTCAGAAACAACAACTAGAAGAATAATAGGGTTAAGAATGCATGGCTATAGAACTAGCCTTGAGATGTTATACATACAGTGCATAAACAATTACATCTGATTTTTCTGGCAGCAAGTTGCAGATGCTACCATGATGCCAACCAGACTTCACTGGACAGATGACCTCACCAATAAGTCCTGGAACCCCACCTTCCCAGACCCCTGCCCCACTAGGGAAAGAGAGAGAGAGAGGGGCTGGGAGTATGGATCGACCTGCCAACGCCCATGTTCAGTGGGGAAGCAATTACAGAAGCCAGACCTTCCACCTTCTGCACCCCACAATGACCCTGGGTCCATACTCCCAGAGGGATAAAGAACAGGGAAGCTTCCAAATTGAGGGGATGGGATACGAAACTCTGGTGGTGGGAACTATGTAGAATTGTACCCCTTATCCTATGGTCTTGTCAATCATTATTAAATCAATAAAATAAATAAAAAACAATTACACCTGTAATTAATAATAAAAACAGATTCAAGTAGACACTCTAATGTTATAAATACATTAATATCAGAATTATAAATTACAGAAAGAAACACAAATAGTAGCATGGAGGGCATGATAGTTTATTTTAAAAAATTGTACCACGCTGATCGTGATGACCAGTATACACATTACAATGGCTTTTCTCTTGGGTATTAACATTGCAGTATTTTAATATACTGAAATGTTTCAATAGGACCAAGAACGTTAGAGGAATAAGATCCTAGATGAGAATGAACACTAATAATCCTGGTGTCCTACCATAAAGAATTAATTTAAGCCCCTTGTGAATCAGTGGCATCATCATGTTACATAGTTATGAAGAACTAAAGTTCTCTTATAAGTAGGCAGCATGAACTTAGACTTCCTTGTACTTTAATCTTTTAGTTTCATAATTTAAACTTTGTCCATCCTGACTAGAGCACAAACATCCAAGACACCTCAGATAACTTCCATGCTATCACTGCACAAGGGGAGTGATTTTGCTTTCAAAAGAATTCAAACCATCAAAATATCAAGAGGCTAATAAAATTGATGTGCTGTTCATTTAAAAAGTATAGTGCTAATTTGTCCAGGAAAAGACTCAAACTTATAAGTAATCATTACAATTTCCAAACTTCTGCAGTAAAATGAACATTTATATATGTGGGTTTGTTTACAGCACTGTATTTTGTGATCAGCAGGAGAAAGCTGCATTGTAGAGCACAGGATAGGTGGTTACTACCCACGTGTCTGTGGGAAAGACAACTCACATGATGTTAAATCTGGCTCTCAGAAAGTTACCTAAAATTCTGATCAAAATCATAGTACTCTAATCTTAAAAATACAACTCAAATAAGATAGCTTTTGGGAGAAAATGTGCTGCTGAGTAACTATTTCAATAACTTTTCTTTTTAGACTATCTACACCGATGTTCCAAACTGACCTCTTTATTTCTATGTTGTCATTTCAATACCTAGGGAGGGATTTCTGAGGCAGCTTAAGTTTGACTTCATAAAAACAGTAGATACTTTACTTTTCGATGGCAAATTTTCAATCTGTAAATGGAAGAATTGCATTATGTAGTTCAGCAACCAGAAAAACATTTGAGATTTTGGAATTTCAAGCCAGAATCTCTTTGTGCTTTTTAACTTAAGTTGCTTTTAAATTTTTTTGTTTGTTTTTCAAACGTGTATTTCCCTTATAATAATAAAAGAACTTATTTAAAATAATTTTAAGGTTATATTCCTGGGGGATGGGACTTAACAAGACTTTTTTTTTTTTCTTTAATTACTTTTTCTCCAGCATTTGGAATAGTAGAAACTGTTTCTGGTCCCTCCTTAAATCAACCAACATTACTTTTCATCACGTATAACACTGAATTTTACAGACATCCCTGAAGTTTTGATTAAGTAAACGAGTGAATCACAGTGGGGTCTCAATCAGTTAACAGTGTAGATCCATTAAAAAAAAAAATCACACTGAATATTAAAAGAAAATATTCAAGCCAAAAAGAAAACAAACCCTTCTAAGAACTAAACCGAGTGTGTCATCACTGATTTTTGTGCTTGTGTCCCCAACTGATCAGACTCCTCCACATTATGACATGTTTGTTTACATCTCCACGTTTCCAGGACACCCGAATGAGAAGTCTGCTACTACAGCATCTAAGGGAAAAGCGCGGCACCATCCTCTTCCCTGACAGACTTCAGATCTAAAGGTGAGTGTCCACGTCCCTCTGCTTCGCTCCCCAGTAGATTCAGGTGCAGCACGTGCTGTGCAAACCTATGACGGCTGTCCCCGCCCTGCCCACAGCCTCATGCGGGGTGACCAGCAGACTGTCATCACATGCACTGGCCTTTCACTCTTTCAGTCAGAAAAGCTGTGGTTACTTAAAAAAAAAATGGGGTGAGGGTGGGTTGGAGAAACGAAAAAGCAAGAGTCTAAAGGCACAAAGTCGCATAGCTGCTCTAGTTGGAGTTTGTAAACAGAGAATAGGCTGAATTTAGGTAATCCCAATCTACTGAGAGTAAAAAGGCATCCACAGCAGGCTCTTCACCAGCCGGCTTCTTTGAGACCCTTCATGGGTTTTGAGGTCTACAAAGTATGCACTAAAATACCCATACTTCAAAAAGCAATAAGGCAAATAGTATAATCATTATTCCAAAAGTTACAATGGTAGTGTAGGCATACAGAGTATAATTTAGTTATACTCTGTGTGGTACTGTTTCTATCACATAATCGTATTAACTGTTCTCTCCTACATAATTATATATTCAGCCAGTTTCAGTTGAACACAAAACATCCTTGTACCACCACTGGTAGTTGGCAATAGCTCTTTGATAGCAGTCTTTATTCTGCGGTAGAAATTACCCTCGAACTGAAAAAAAGTACACAACCCAATGCCCAGTCATTAAACACTGTCATATTGGTGAAGAGCTTCTTCCAATTTCTGGGTCACTTTTTGGAAAAATATTATTTGTTGTTGTAAAAAATGTTGCATCTGTGATTTAAAGTCTCTTACTCGAATCTGATGGAAATGGTGAATTTCAGCCAAAGTGGCAAAAGAAATAGTGTTACAGCGGTCCTGAATGCCATCAGCCTTCTGGACTTCCATCTTCCCTTCTTCCACGTGTCGCCTACTCTCCTTTACTTTGGTAAGAGCTCCTGTAGTGAAAAAAGAAAAGTTAGAACCGCAATACACATAGTTCAAACAGTATAATTATATAGTAAGCAGAAACATAAATACTTGCCTAACTTAGTTCAGAGTGTGTGTGTGTGTGTGTGTGTGTGTGTGTGTGTGTGTGTGTACATGCACCACTCATCTCTGTCTACTAGTGAGTACTGGGGAGCCTAAGTTATTATTATGTTTCTTTCTTTATTGAGGATTAATGATTTGTCGACAATAAAATACAACAGTTGGTACATGTGTAACATTTCTTTCTCAGTTTTCCACATAACAATTCAACCCCCACTAGGTCCTCCTCTGCCATCATGTTCCAGGACCTGAACCCCCCCCTCCACAACCCCAGTCTTTCACTTTGGTGCCATACACCAACTCCAGTCCACGTTCTGCTTTGTGTTTTCCCTTCTGTTCTTATTTTTCAACTTCTGTCCATGAGTGAGATCATCCCATATTCATCCTTCTCTTTCTGGCTGATCTCACTTCACACGACTGATGCCTTCAAGCTCCATCCAAGATGAGGTGAAGAAGGTGAATTCACCATTTTTAATAACTGAGTAGTATTCCATTGTGTATGTATACCACAACCTACTCAACAACTTGCTGGACATCTGGGTCGCTTCCAGATTTTGGCTATTACAAATTGTACTGCTATTAACACAGGTGTACACAGATCTTTTGGGATTGCGTTGCCCCTCAAAGACTGAAACATGAAACAGCAGCAATGAAGCCCTATACTGACATCAAGGGCACAGAAATGGCCAGTGACTCATGCTAAATTATTTTAAAGTCCGCTGGAATTGATGGAATGACTGTAATTATTCATTTTTAAAAAAGGAATCTAGTAAAGTTTTTGCACATTTCTCCATCACTGAAACTACATTTACCACTAGTCCTTGACCTGGACCATATATCTACATGTATGTTTCAACTCCTCCACAGTGATATTACAAATAAACTATAGAAAGTGTCACTAACAAGACAAACCAAGACATGCTGCAGCTTTCACATTTTTAAGAGAAAAAAAAAAAAAACAACTTGACGGTGGTCCGGGAGATGGCACAGTGGATAAAGCATTGGACTCTGAAGCATGAGGTCCTGAGTTCAATCCCTGGCAGCACATGTACCATTGTGATGTCTGGTTCTTTCTCTCTCCTACTATCTTTCTCATGAATAAGTAAAATATTAAAAAAAGACAACTTGATGTTATAATATACATATAGACTAAGACAGTCATCTGTTAAAAAAAATAATACCCCACAAAGGATGCAAAGCCACTTCTACCAACTACAGAAGCAGGTTCTCGAACATGTTAGCACCAACTTGAACTGTGTTTTGGAAATCATGCCATGTCATGGCAATGTTCCTAGACTGCAACTGGTGGCCACCTCCTTGGGGCTGGCAAAGTCCATGTCTTGTTGGCATTAAAGAGTTGAGTAATTCTTGCATTTCGGGTCGACTTCATAATTTATTAGCAAACACATCGTAATTGCTGGGAAATTGTGCAGATGCAATAGACTGACCCTGAGTAGTTCACAGACTTTACACACTGTTGCCCTGGGCATTAGATAAAAGGAAAGGGGGAGATGCTGGGAAATTGTGCAGATGCATTCACATCTGCCATGTTTCCCCCTCAGGCTACTAGTTCCCGTGAGAGTTGGGACATTCTGGGAGTGCCTGTTCCGCCATGTTATGCCCTCAGGACATTGTCTATATCCCCTCGATATCTGGAGTGCTCTGGTTACTCCTCCCCCCTCCCATTCTCACGAGAGTTATCATCCTATCCTGGAGTGCTTTGGTTACTCCTCCCCCTTCCCATTCTCGTGAAAGCTGCTCCTATAAAAACCCTTTGTTTTCCGCACCTCGCTCTCTTGCCGGCGCTTCACTCGGTGTTCAGACGCAGGAAAGGTTACTGCGTGAGGCGGCCATTTTTGCTACCTCCACGTGGCCCAACCTGCTTCTCTAGCACCCAACTCTGAGGTGCCAGCGCAAATAAAGATTTGTGTTTCCTCTTCGCTCCGGACCCCCTCTCTTCTCTGCGGCCCACGCACAACAACATCTGGCTCAACAACAGTAATGATAACCTGGGAATGAAGTCAGAGTTGCCAGATCTTTTGTCAAGAAATATCCAAAAACAGAACCAGAGGTGATTCTGCTTAGTAAAATAAGTAAAGAGATGAACAACTGCCAGATGGTTTCATTCATATGTGGACTCTAGAGATGTGTTTTGCATGAACTTGACAGAAAATAAAAATCCAAACAAAATAGAAGCGAGCAAACTGTTTATAAGATTTGTGAAAGCTATGGTGGCTATCTCTGGGAGGGTGGGACACAGAACTCCAGTGGTGGCTGTGATGCGGAACTCCACACTGTAATCTGACAGTCTTGCAGCAAACTACTAATAGCAAATAAGAGTTAAAAAGAAAATAAATATCACCAGAGGGTGTATGCAAGGAGGGAGAGAATGATCCCTTCCGTAGGTGCCGATTTAGGGCAGGTCCTTCCCCCAGTGCAGTCTAGACACAGGAGACAAAGAGGTCGGGGAAGACTGGGCATATGGAATAGAGGGTATTCTTGAGATTAAGTGATGACAAAAGTTCAAATTCCTTGTGCACAACCAGCTCACGAATTCTTACTTTCTGACTCTAACACTCAAGATCTAATAAACCACGATGAAAGAAGAGAACAAGGCAAAGAAACATTTAGCACGCTTATCTTGGCAGACCAAGATCACTGAAGAAATGAGAAAGCTGAAGAACTTTGGTTTCAGAAATGTTAAGTATTAGTTAATGATGAAAACACACAATGGAAAAGTCTTATTTCTAAGTTTGTTCAAACCTTCAAGATAACACAGACAAGGGCCACAGAAAAAGTCTATTTAATGCACTACTTTGTCATGTGCATACACGACACTTTACCCTTTTTATTAGAAAGATAAAGAGTGGCCCGGTGATGTAATAGATAACGTACTGGACTCCCAGACATCAAGTCCAGAGTTCAATCCCAGGCAGCATATGTGCCAGAGTGATGTTCTAGTCTCTTTCCCTCCCTCTTATTTCTTACTGATAAAGAAATAAAACCTTTAATAAATACATAAGCTTGTGATAGTAGGGGGGGACCTTTTCTCCGAAAGAGAGGGGAAAATTCTTTTTTTAAAAAAGAGATTTTATTAATGAGAAAGATAGGTGAGAGATAAAGAACCAGACATCACTCTGGTTCTAGTGCTGCCAGGGATTAAATCTGGAACCTCAGGCTTGAAAGTCCAAATGCTTTATCCACTGTGCCGCCTCCCACACCAAAAAAAAAAAAAAAAAATTCACACAGCAAATTTACTTCCATTATATTTGTACAAGTTTCACATTTTGGGTCAGGAAGAGAGCATAAAGGTTATGAAAAAAGGGAAAAAGAAAAACAAGCCAGAGCTACAATGCTCTTATTAAAAACAAAGAAGCAAAGAACAAGTTTGTATGCAGAAACTGAAGGGGAAAAAAAGTTACACACACTGAAAATTATTGAGTGGTCATCACTTCAATTATACTTATTAAAGACATTGTTGTATTAAAAAAGAAAAGCTGGGACATATACAAAAATAAATATTTTTAAGAAGATTATTAGTTGTAAAGTTATAAATACATGCTTAAATTTGGTGAGAAAAGAGGAGAGAAGAGGAAGTTAAGAAAGGAAAATCTGGTGTGACCTGACTCATTTTTAGCTTGACTCTTATCTGGGGTCCCCAGAGAGGTCACACCCCAACAGACAACACTGAAGAGAAGTAGACATCGTTCTACCCTGCTCAGATTTTGATGCGTCTTTCTATAGCTGTTGCCTGTGCTGGTGATAATGTGGAAGTTCTTCTTACTTTAGTTAGTTGTCTGTCCGTGACAGTGAACAAGGCCAGCACGGAGAGTTATGAGCACTGACCCAGAGCTGTGTTAATGTCCCACGCCAAAGATCGTTATATTCTTACTGCATCTGGGCATCTACAAGAACCAAAGTAAAAACAAACAAGTCTGAAGTTCTGACAACTTGTCACATCAGTACTTTCAAAACTTGGGGAAACAGCCACACATGTATTAAATAATCCCTCTGAGCCTAAGACTCTCATGGTATTTACTACTTAAAGCTTTTTAAGTATATGTACGAGAGGAGCCAAGGAAAATCTGAAACTCATTTTCCCCAGTATGAATTATTTAGTAAATAACACAAATACAGCCATCTTTAAATCCCTAAAAGTTTGATCTCTTGGGCAAAATTATAATTCATTTAACTCACGTGAAGGGCCTAACAGGTAAGGAACACTGCTGGAAGAGACAGTTGTGTCTCCACTCCACAACTTCTCATGGAAACCACATCACAAAGCATACTCAGGAGTGCCTGCAACTGGGAGGTGAACTGAAAAGGGCCCACAGATTATGTGGTGCTGCATGGGAGATGAGCATGGCTCCCCCCCCCCCCCAACACACACACACAAGATTTCATGTGAACTGTAGCATACGGTTAACATTCAGACGGCCAGTTATGCACCTGCCATGGTGCTGAGAATTTGGAGTGGATGAGAGATGGGAACAGACAAGGAGCAGACACATACAAACAGTGAGTTATAATGCTCAGAAACAGCATATGCTAAGATGTTGCCACATACTGCCTGTAACTCAACTGCAACCATACAGCCAGGAAACTGAGAAGGCCGCTTTAACCTCTCGGAGCCTCAAGGTCACCAGCTGAACCAGTAAGAGGCAGAGACGGAACGTGAATGAGTACCTGACTTCAAAGGAAACATTACAGAGATTTAGACGAGAAATTGGAGTCTGAAAGCAAGGTGATATACTTGGTGAGCAGGTGCTGGGCGGATGGTGACAGCTGAGGCTCAACTGTGACCTCTCCAGCCTTCATTCCCAGTGCCCCCCTCCTCTCTTTAACAAGCAATTCAGGAGGTCTTACAAGTACACATACGGTTGTGGTTTTTAATATAAGTATGTAACTTAATTGTCTCACAGTACATGTAAGTATACACGGGTCTCAAAATTTTTATATATAAAGTTTTTTTTTAATTCCCCTCTGGGAGGCGGGGCCAAGATGGCTGCCTAGAAGGCTGTTTCCCTGTGTCTCTGCAGCAGCACACCAAGGCATGTGCAGGAAGCCCCACAGAGAAAGAAACAGACTTTGGTTCTCACACGATCTTCCACAGCAAGTGACAAAAAATGAGCATTCAGGCAGCAAAGACACAGTGACCCCCTCACCAAAGGTTAAACAAACAAATATTCCCCAGGAACACAGGGAACAATCAGGAAGAGATCCACCGGCACATAACTTAAATCAGAGAAGCGGGAATCAGTTGAGCCACAGTCCCCAGGACCCTGTTATTAGCATCATTTTGTGCTTGCAGCTCTACAACAGAAAATGGAGGGGTGCTAGACGGGTGCAAGGACCCAGGCTTGAGCCCCACTCCCTATTGGCAGGGGTGAAGCAACTATTGCAGGTGTCTAGGTCTTCCTCCCTGTCTCTCCCTCCCCTCTCAATTTGTCAGATGAAATAAAAGGGGAGAAGGGGGGAGGGAAGAAAGCGCAAAGTGAAGAAAAGCTACAAACTGCGCGGAAGTGGCACCAGAGGCCTTCCTGACAAGGGGGCAACTGAGAGCAGACTTGGAGGAGTCAGCAGTCATACTGGAATTCTGTTTCCACGGAAACAACAGGCTTTGGGGGTGGGGCCAGGGAAGTCTCCCATTACCGCACTCAGCCTGCCAGATCCTGCTCTCCCACTAGGCCACAGAGCAAAAGGCAAGCTCCAAGTGCTGGTCACTCACTGCCCAGGCTGGCTGTACCTTGGTGCTAAGCCTCAGTCAGGCACTCGGGACTGCAACCCCTAGTCATCCACTGCTCAGACGGACTCAAATGCAGACCATCAAGTATAATGGGAAGACAGAGAAAATCATCTGCAATGACAGAAGACAATAGCTTGAAAAAGACCCCAAATTCAACAGATCTATACAAACTTTTGAAAGGAGGGTGTTTACTAAAATGAAAAGTCCGATGGGAGAAAACTTCAACAAACTGAGAGGAAATACGCAAGTAATCATAACAAAAATCAGAGAAAGAATTCAAAAATGGAGATTTTACAAAGTAAACCAAAAACAGGGAGACTACCAGTAAAAAGATACCAAAGTTCACAGAGCTGAGCTGAAGGACAAAGTAGCAAAAACCATTCACCAAAATAAATAGAGATAGAAAAGTAAGTAAGTAAAGATTATACAAGTTGTATATAATCAGCATCGAGAGAAACAGCAACTGAGTCAGAAGAGTGTCAGAGAAAGAAAGGGGCAGACGTCTTCTTTAAAGAAACATCAGTCTGTGCGCAGGGGAAATAATGGTTACTATGCCTGAGGCTCTGAGGCCCCAGGTTCAAGCTCCACCACAAGTCAGAGCTGGACAGTGCTCTGAACTCTTTGTCTCTATATAGCTCCATCATATATATATGAAGGAAGAAAGAGAGAAAGAAAGAAAGCAGAAGGGAGAGGGAGGGATAGAGGGAAGGGGAAATGCCCACCACAGCCCTGAGCCTCATCAACAAACCTGGTGGCAAAAATTAATTAATTAATAGTAATAATAAATAAATAAAACAAATCAAACCTTCCACAAGGGAAGGGTAACTAACAAGTATGCCTAGGCAGGTCCTACTGGAAGGTGACATAAATTAAGGACTAATACCAAAAATAGTAACACACAATCCTATTCGGAATAGAAGAAGTTTGCCTGTGTTTGCAACTAGGAAGGTCAAGCCCTTAGGAATTATAAGTAGGCCCAGGGGGCAACACAGCGTACAAAGCCGAGGACTCCAAACACGAGGGCCTCAGCTTACCCTGGCGACACAGATGCCAGTGATACTCAGGTTCTTGCTCTCTCTGTCTCCCTCCCTCTCTCGTAATGCATAAATAAATACCTATTTTAGGGCTGGAGAGACAGCATAATGGTTATGTAAAAAGACTTCCATGCCTGAGGCACCAAGTGGCCTAAGTTCAGTCCCCAGTATCACCATAAACCACAGCTGAGCAGGCTCTAGTGAAAACAAAAATACAGAAACATTAAAAAAAGAAAGCATAAGTAATCAAAACTAAAACCCCACTCTCAGTTGAATCCTTTAGCGCACGTTGCACAAATATATTAGCATAACTGAGAACTGTAGCAGCAGAGGGATAGAATTTACAGATTTATAGGAGGTAATTGTATTTTAACTCAGAAGGACAATTATAAGGACTTCAACAATCTAAATCAAAATAAAAAATGAATCACTTTCTATAAGGTATTTTGCAAAGTCTATTTGCAAAAGTAGATGTCCTCTAGGATCGAGGAGATGAAACTGTGAGAATATTAGCTTGTATGCTTGAAGACACAAGGCTACAGGCTCAATCCACATCACTGCCTTGTGTCAGGACTGAGGACTCATAATAAATACATAAAGGCATAAATAGATCAACTTTAATGATAGATTTCCTTTAAGAAATAGGGGCAGGGGGAGAAAATGTACCTACTTTGCCAGTCACTTCACCACATTTGAGTCTAGCCCCTACCACACTGGAAATTTTCATGCCATGGTGACTTTCCCTCTCTTACTGTCACTGTTACTACATCAAAAAGTCAACTGAGCAGTGAATTCCCAATGGCAATAATAGCAACAGCAGCAGTAGCAACAACAGTAACAACAAAAACTTCAATCAAGTTTAGCCCATGAGAAGTCTGAAGCTGAAAAAGGAAACCTACAGAGGTAGAGTCAGATCAGAATAGACTGGCTAATTCTGGGGGAAATGGCATACAGCGTAATGGCTATGCAAAGAGATTCTCAACCCTGAGGCTCTGAGGTCCCAGGTTCCCTCAGTCTCCCAAGTCAACATAAGCCAGAGCTGAGCAAACAAAAAAAACCAAAACACTTATTTTAGAATAGCTTTATAAAGCAATTCGCTTTGTCCTTCCCTAAATCCTGCCTATGAGTGGGATCATCCCACATTCAGCCTTCTCGTTCTGGTCTATCTCACTTAACATAATTCCTTCAATCTCCATCCAAGATGAGGTGAAGAAGGTGACTGGCTTGGTGCACTGCACCAAAGCAAAGGACTCCAGCGAGGGAGGGCAGGGAAAGACTTCAGGGGAAGGAGAGATTTCAGGGCATGGTGCATGGTGAGAGAGAAATCAAGCTGGATCGTGCTTTGCAGACAGCTATCATACTGAGATGAGCAGTCGCACCCATGTCCTAACATACGCACTGTACACCATCAACCTCCCAATTAAAAAAAAAAAAAAAAAAGATTGGGAGGAGGAGCTGGAGGAGTTAATTATTGACTTAACAGTAAATAAAGAAATAAATGCAATTTGTAGCTGCAGAGGTGTTATGAAGCATTACGACACAGAAACTATTCTCTCAGTTGTATGGCATTCCCGAGAGAGCTGTAAGCAAAAGCTAGAAACACTGCCCAGAATCTAAAGAACAAAGAGACACCCATTTTTGTTATGGAATTGATACAAAAGCAGACAGCGGTTTTTAAAACTTCTACTTTTTAAAGGTCTAACTTGAGAGCAGGCTGTCCCCTGTCCACCCCCTCCCTCATAAACACACATTGGTATATGCTTCAAAAATAAAAAGGAACTGTAGATGTAAGGGGAAAATTATACAATAATGGCTACGGTGGAAAGTGATCAATGTAGGATTAAATTAAAACCTCATCTTTTTGAGTTCTGAAACAATTTTCAAATAAAAGAAAAAGTAGAGGAGCTGATCAGAAGGAGAAACATTTTAGAATGGAGATATAAGTACACTCCCGGGAGTTTGTTTCTTGGACTAAGAGAGATATTTAATTGCACCTGGAATATATGGACATGATTAGATTTTATTATGAAAACAAAACACAGGCACAAGTATTAAATTCTGAGATCAAGTATGAGAAGTTAACCTAATGTGCTCATATTCCTCAGTGAGCGACAAGATACGGGTAATAACAATTCCAGTTTAGAAGAAAATCCCACTTGACAGAAAATAACACTTAAAAATAGTGTTGTCTCCCCAAGTTACACAACTGAAATACAGTCTTAAAATATAGCAGAAGTACAGGAAAAAGAACCATTGAAGGTGAAGTAGTATTTTTTCAACCACACCCCATTACTGTGTTCCCAAGCCCGGGAAAGTAAGCCAGCTGCTCTCTAGGACACCAGGCTGAATCTAACAGGTCACCTTTTCTTCCTCAGGAGAGCTCTGTGGATCCTTCCTAAAAATAAATAAATAAATTAGGGGTAGGGGGAGGTGTGGGAGGCTTACATGCCAAAAATGAATTTGCAGCTGATTACTCAACCTAATTATTAAATAAATTTGGTGAATTCTTAGAATCTCTCCCCAGGACAGAAAGTCCTCTCAGGAACTTATAACTGCAGGACTTGACTCCAAAGAAGGAACAGGAACCCTGGGGCTTTCTTCTCATGACTTCAGCCCTAATAAAAGGGGAAGGCCAACTAGGGGCTGATCCCTAGGGTAAAAAGGCAGGGGCAGTTCTCAGATGTTTTTTCCCAGAGTTGAAGGGTTGTAGAAAAGGTTTTGGTCTAATTCACTCAGTCTTACAAAGGAGACCAGGTGACTGGCTGAAGCCCCACCACTGGCTCACAGCAGAGAGCTAGGGTTCCTACCTGCCTGCCAAGCCTGCTACTTTCCATTCAGTACTCCATGCAGGGCCTCTGCAAGTCTGTCTAAAAGGGTCCTCCTCCTCCCACACTTGGAACAATGAAAGAAAACTAAGCCTACATTTTGACTTTGTTTTGTTGTTGACACCGATCCCCTGGGTCTCTGACACCCCTAATTGACTGTAAACACACAATTCCTGACAGGGCTCATTTATATATTCTCTGCAATTGCCCAGGCTCAAAGTAAGGCACATCACCCCACTTTCTCATCACCAAACTCAGCTCCAAGGAACACATGTCTGAATTTCCCTTTTATTCTCTGCTATCACTTCTCTGTATCTTCCCAAGATGAGCCATCAGCATGATTTACCTCAGGCCCGTGTGGAAAAGTGCAAAGCGGGACGTAACTACACACTTGTTCATGGTTTCTAGTTGCTCAGCTGCATAATTGTTACACAGAGTTGTACTGACACCAAAATAATTAAAACTAAAGAATTCTATCAGATGACAGGGCTCATTAAAGCTATCACCCCAAAGGGCTCAAACCCCGAATTTATTTTGACAGATCCTGGGGCAAGAAGTCAGCCCTGGTTTCCACAGCATGGCATTCGCTACACATCACACCCTTACATTATTTCAAGTGCCATCTGGTTGAGAAGCAGTTTGACGCCATTTTAATTTTTCTGAAGTAAGAGCAGTGTGGTGTCATGCAGTCAAGGATAACTTCCTAAGAGCCCAATCCAAGTTGAACTTGCACCCGTAGGAACAGGCATACTACACTGACCCCGACCATCTCTCTTTCTGGCTTACAGAGGGAAACGATTTTCTTGACAATTCCTGATCGCCTACAATGGTTGGGGACACAGAGGCTCTGCCTGTAGCATGTTAGCCAAGAGGAGCCCTCAGTCCGGTTGAATCTTTCTGCCCTCCTCTTGTACGTACCTCCTTGGGCTCCCACAGCACCTACACGCTGCCCTGAGTGCTCCCAGCAGAACTCGCTTTTGTACCTGAACTTTGCCTCCCTTTCTTCAATGTCTTATTCTCAGTATGTTTTGTCCCTCCTAAGACCAACTATACAAAAGATCCAGTCACTAAGCAACAGAGATCCAAAGACTACATTTTCTCCCTGCTTAAAAAAAAAAAAAGAGCAAGTACTTTAATTTAATTTTGAAATCGTGAATGGGTCAAAAACTAACTAGATTTTCTGTCTTGTCCCAGAAAACCCAAGTCACGCCCTAAGGTTAGAACAGGAGACTGAAGGGCAACAGGGACGAGGCCTGTTTTACTTAATTTCCCTGTACATGTGAAATGTTGAAACAAAATGCAAATTTGGCCTATTTTGCTCTTACCCGCCCTCACTAGTACCCACACCCTCCCATCCCCTGCTGACTCCCCTCCCCTTTCCTTCCTCCCAGCTGGTCTCCACCACCCA
>NW_026647778.1:0-17578 GCF_950295315.1 Erinaceus europaeus
GGATGGTAGTGCAGCGGGTTAAATGCACATGACACAAAGTGCAAGGACCGGCCTAAGGATCCCGGGTTCCCCCTGGCTCCCCACCTGCAGGGGGGGTCGCTTCACAAACGGTGAAGCAAGTCTGCAGGTGTCTTTCTCTCCCCCACTCTCTGTCTTCCCCTCCTCTCTCGATTTCTCTCTGTCCTACCCAACAATAACAAGGTCAACAAAATGGGTAAAATGGCCTCCAGGAGCAGTGGATTCATGGTGCAGGAACCAGGCCCCAGAGGTAACTCAGAAGGCAAAATAAATAAAAATTAATTTTTTTAAAAAAGTTCTGGTGCCGGGTGGTGGCACACCTGGCTAAGCGCACATGTTGCAATGCGCAAGGAGCCCCTGGTCTCCACCTACAAGAGGAAAGCTTTGTGAGTGGTGAAGCAGGGTTGCAGCTGTCTTTCTGTTTCTTTCTATCTGTGTCTCCCCTTCCTCTCAATTTCTGACTATCTCTATCCAATAATAAATAAATAAAGATAATAAAAAAATTTTAAGTTCTGTAACCTCTTGTTTCAAGGGTTATACAAAGTGATATTTCATAGTTAAAGAACATTAAGAACAAAGTTCTGCAAAACTTGAAACAGAAAATACATCAACTTACTTCAATTTAAGAACTTCTACTTCAATTTAAGAACTAAAATCACCTTGCAAATGAATCTAAGCAGCTCATCATTCAGCACTAGGGCTTGTCCAACACCCTCAATAAAACTACAAGCACTGCGATATAGATCTCCCTCATAACTCCTTAGTCCCAGCCCCGCTGTGATACTCCCATACCCAAAGCTCAAACTATCTATTATTTTTCATTCTTTCTTTTTCTTTTTTTGTCACCAGGGTTACTGTGAATCCACTGCTCCTGGAGGCTATTTTTTCCATTTTGTTACAGAATAGGGCACAGAATAATTGACAGAGGAGGGGAAGATGAGAGAGAGAGAGAGAGAGAGAAAGACATCTGCAGACCTCCTTTGCCACTTGTGAGGTGACCCCTCTGCAGGTGGGGAGCTGAGGGGCTCGAACCAGGATCCCTGTGCAAGTACTATGTGCACTTAATCTGGTGAGCCACCACTCTGCTCCCACTATTTCTACTTTCTTTACCCACTTCCCATCTTTCATTTCCATGGGTCCTTCATCTTCAAATCTTTTTAGGCTCATGTTAAACAGAGATAGCAAATTTATTTTTTGCAAAGGATCAGTTGATAAGAGTTTTTCACATGGTCACAAGACAAAGACAACAATATCATATATGTACTTAAATAACAAGAGAAAAAGCACATTTTCATAAATTCAAAATAGAATCATAATTAACTAAAATACTTTATAATACAGATCTACTGTTAAGAAAAACTGAATTATTTTTAGGGAGAGGGTCAACATTTTGCTTCATTGGACTTCAAAATTAGTGTTCTGAGGCTGGGGAAACAGCAAAATGGACATGTAAAAGATTTTTATGCCAGGAGCTCTGAGGTCCCAGGTTCAATCCTCAGCACCACCATAAATGAGAGTTCAACAGTACTCTAGTCTCCCTCTCCGTATATTCCTCTCCACATCTCCCTCTCATTAAAAATAAATTAATTAAATACAATATAACATATGAGAAAAAATAATAAAAGGTGTTCCATCAAGAAAGCAGCTTTAAAAACTCTTTGACCATACTTTCACCATACAAAAAAAAAAAAAAAAAAAGTCAGGAAATCCTGAGATTCCCAAACAGGCATAAGCCTAGACCTCGAATAAATCCCTCTCTTCACTGTTACTGGTCATCTCTATCAGCAACAACACAATAGATTCCTTTGGGGGCTTCCATAGGACCTTGCCCTCAATGTGGATCAACAATGGCAGAGAATGTTCCATCTTCTGAAAGGAGGCTGGACAACATACTCTATGTTCCACCTGAGGAAAATGGGTCCTGATATTGGGGCAGCTTGGAATGTTCCTACTCATGACCATAGAATGTGAGCTCAGATCTACAGGGATGCAGAGGTCACATAAGCTCCTAAGCTGAATATGGACCCCAGATCACATCAAATCAATGGGGTTTACAGTCAACAATATTTATACACCTTTCCCATATTTGAGAGCTACTCTCTTCCCTGATTCAGCTTTCTGGTCCTTTGTCCAGCCATGACATTATCTCCCCAGACAATAACTTGGATCCAACTGCATATCAGATGTCAGACTCAGAAAAAAGAAAAAAAACAACCACTAGTATAGTCTTGGGCCCTTTGGAATATAACTAAAATGGGCCTACTAACTATCTACAAAACAGAGACCTCCCCAACTCTCATCTGAACTATTCCAACCTTTAGGTTCATAATTAGTCAACAATTTGTTTGGCTTTATATGTTAACTCTTTGTTCAGCCACCAGATTCCAGATGCTAACATGAGTCAACCAGACTTCCCTGGGCAGAGGACCCCACCAATATGTCCTGGAGCCCCACTTCCTCAGAGCCCCGCCCCACTAGGGAAAGAGAGAGACAGACTGGGAGTAAGGATCGACCTGCCAACTCCCATGTTCAGCAGGGAAGCAATTATAGAAGCCAGACCTTCCACCTTCTGCACCCCATAATGACCCTGGGTCCATACTCTCAGAGGGATAAAGAATAGGAAAGCTATCAGGGGGTGGGGATGGGATATGGAGTTCTGGTGGTGAGAATTGTGTGGAGTTGTACCCCTCTTATCCTGTGTTTTTTGTTGGTGTTTCCTTTTTTATAAAAATAAATAAATAAATAATTTTCCCTGGGCAAACCATGGAGTTGTTGGAAAAGTAATGACATATTTTTTCCTATGCAAAAATGCATCACGACTTTTTCAACAATCTGAGTAAACTGCAGGTATATTTTTTAAAAGTTATATTTGGTCTTAACTAAAAATCCATATAAATGAAAAAAAAAATAGAGCTGATTTCAGCCTAAATTTTCTTTCCAGAAGATCTAGAATTCTTCAAAAGTAGTGTTTATATAAAAAGGAAGAGGAGGGAGTCACTACAATAGTTCTTTTGTTCTAAACTTTCCTCCACAAGGGAAAAGTACCTAACTTCAAAAATAAACAGTAATGGGAAGCAATTACAGAAGCCAGACCTTCTACCTTCTGCAACCCTCAATGACCCTGGGTCCATGCTCCCAGAGGGATAGAGAATGGGAAAGCTATCAGGGGAGGGGGTGGGATATGGAGATTGGGTGGTGGGAATTGTGTGGAGTTGTACCCCTCCTACCCTATGGTTTTGTTAATTAATCCTTTCTTAAATAAAAAAAATTTAAAAAATTAAAAAATAAACAGTAATAACCTTTAATTGCTCTCTATGAGAATGTACTTCCTTGCTTCTATATCAGTGTTAGCAAACAAACTACAGTTCTTCTCTCTTATTTGCACAGCCTGAGTACTCAGAACAGTGTTACATTTTTAAGTAATCAGGGAAAGGTTTTCAAAAAAATATAGTATACATGGATATTAGTAAAAAATTTCTGTGCCCATAAACTTTTATTGCAGCACAGCCATGCTCATTTGTTTCTGAGTCTTTCACAGCTATATTTGTGCTGTGCAATTGAAGATAAGTAGTTATGACAGAAACTAGACAGTCCCTCACAGAAAAAGTTTGCTTGACTATGGTCATACCACTCTAAATGTGCCTAGTCTTGTCTGATCTCAGAAGTTAAGAAGGGTTGGACCTGGTTAGTACTTGGATGGGAGAAAAAGTTTGCTAACCCTTGTCCTAAATTATCAACATTATCATCAATGAGAACTTAGGTCCGCTAAGCAAAAATAACTTTATTTTGCTATAATACAGCTCCTGGTTGAACACTGAATGCTTAAAAACCAAATTAAATATTTATAACCTACCAATATGCTTTAATTTTTAATTAATGTCATCAAGTATACAAGTGTATTTAATTGCAAAGTGATTATAAGGCAGTATATATTGTATTTTTGTAAAGAACTGATCTAAGTGCAAGAGTAATCAAATAAGTTTATATACCTATATAACGCATAAGGCTCTGGTATATAGTAACATTAAAAAAAAACTTTAAGTACTACTTTCTCTACAATTTAACACTAAATCAACGTATTTGTTCATTCACAAATCCTCCATCATGAAATTTCAACCTGTCCAGGATAATATCAACGGAGTGTGACATATAATCATTGCAAATTTTGCTGCATAATCAAACCATGTCCAAGGCCTACTAGTATACATAAACCTAGCCCACACCTGGTGGGGGGGGAGGGAAGCACTGAATTGAGACAGTGGCATATCTACATTGTTTTCCTGCTTCTCACAAGATCCCAATTAGCTCTCATGCATCATCTGATTCTGTGTGGAAAATACCTACTAAATGAAAATTACATTCTGAAGTTGAATTTTGTTTTCGGTTATAGTCTACACTATTTTACAGGTAATATTATTTGTAATGCCTGAGAACTAGGAAATTCAGAAAGTTCCAAAAAAAAATCTTTGTGACTAGGAAGAAGCTATGGAACCTGTCATTTTGGTTGGTCATGTATGTCTAGTAGGCATACAATTTATAACATGACCGAAGTACAGAAGATACGTATTGTGAATAAGCCTAAAATCTCTACCTTGTTCCAACTATTTTACTTCTCTCACTTTAAAGCTCCCCCTCAACTTTAATCTTCCTTCTGCTAATCTGCTAGTTATCAGAACAATTTTATTTTCCCCCTACATTTCCTGCGTCGCTGCAAAAAGATTTGTTTGGCATGGGAGGATGCACACAGGAAGCAACCACACAGACAAAGGCCCTGGGCAGGACCTGCAGGATCAATGTGGCCTCTTCAACCAGGAAAATGAATTCATACCATGCAAAGACACTCTGTCAATGTTTGTTTAACTCAGAGGTGAGCAAGTGCTCTAACCTTGGTGGAGAAAGGATACAGATGTCAGTCCAACCTCTCTGAGTGACTGCACTGTGACCCAGAAATTCAGGTCCTGTCCCAACCTAACAAGCCCCACTCAGGCAAACAGGACTCGTCCCCACGAAATGCATGCAACTCGTTCACCAACTGTCCTGACTTCGAAATGTCATCTCTGGAGAAGAGGGGGTGGGTCTGTCTGTCCTCCTGGCATATTCTTTCTTAAAATGAATAAATGACAGAAGGAGAGAGAAAGAAATAAGACGTGCTACAGCATTCTCCTGGGGAGAACTCCGTTCCGAACCGCTTTCTCTCCCTCGTAAGGTTCAGTGCCCCTGTCACGTCTGGACTGGAGGTCACCCCGGCAGGTGGCTGTCTGGGTATTCTGCACCTTGGAGCGTGTGCAGCACCTCCGAGCATCTGCAGGGCAGGCGGCGCAGACCCGCCCGCAGCGAGGACCCTGGTCGGGATGCAGAAAACTGTGGGGCCCCCGGACGGCCGGGCGGTGAGGGTCCGAGACCCGAAGCTGCCCCGCAGAGCCGCAGGGAGACGGGAGGCGGGCTGCCAGCGCGCTGCGCTGATAGGGGTCGGGGTGAAGCCTGGGGCAGGAGCCACCCAGCCGCGGACCACAAATTCCTGCCGCGCTACGCCTCCGCCGGGCCCCAGAACGCGCGGGCGTTGAGGGCTTCCGGTGTCTACCGGTGCGAACCAGCACTGCCGTTCGCCTGACTTCGCCCCCCTCCCGGGTGTTCGTAGGTCCCCAAGACACCCCCGGCCTCACCTTTCGGGGCAGCCATGGTTCCCCTATAACTCCGCGCGGAACTGACGCGCCCCCACCGCGCGCCCAGCGCAGAACACCCGGGGCCGCCTCCCGTGGTCATAGAGACGAGAGCCGCCCCGCCTAGAGCGCCTCTCCTGTCCCCCACGCCCGCTGGCTTCCTGCCCAGCCAAGCACTAAGATCAAGTTCCAGAATCGGAATTACTCCCTCAGATGAGAAAAAAAAAAAAAACAGAATGGATGACAGGTCTTTGTCGACAAGTCCTTAACGCTCGGCTCCAAGATGCTGTTGTATTAACTACAGCTCCCGGCAGGCTGAGAAAGTGCAGGCAAGGGGGCAGAGCACTCCCTTCTGGGAATTGTAGTCCTCACCCTCGAAATTGGACGATTTCTACAAGGGAAATGAAGCTGTTGTAGGCGCACCGAGAGCTTCTAAATATCAGAAACTACTTCTCGGTAGCATTTGTAACTTCCATTGTTATCCACTATTGATTGGATGGCTGGTTTTTGTTTGTTTGTTTGTTTTTGATGAAGTAAATTTAATGAAGGCAAAGTACTCAATTTCCAGAAAACTCAATTGTACATAGATACAAAATTTTAATTATTTATTGGGGGATTAATGGTTTACAGTCCACAATGAAATACAATAGTTTGTTCCTGCATAACATTTCCCACACAATACAACCCCCACTAGGTCCTCCTCTGTGATTGGATTACTTTTTAAAAAATATTGTTGCACATGTGATGCCTGGGTTCTCGTTGGAGATCTCATGCCTTTAAGCTGAAAGTTCTGTGACCACTGTGCCACCTCCACGGCCACTGTTACCTCTTAATTAAAATGAATTTATATTGCATGTTGTCTGGAAGTTTTATGCCCCTATCCGTATCGTCACCACAGACATTAATTGTATTTACCTACTTAGAACATCTGTTGTAACTTCCTAATTCTCATACCGGAAGGCTTCAAGTATATTAGACATATCATAAATGCATTTAGCTGCATTAACCTTCACTTTCACAAATTGGTATCATGTTTTTAAATGACTTATCTGGCAAAATACTTACTGATACAACTTCAATGACAAGGCTCCTAATAGTGTATTATTTTAGAGGATGAAAATCTTCAGCTAGAAAGCAGACACTCGAAAAGAGTACTGTTAGTATGTGTTCAGCTGTCATGTAGCCTTGGGGAAATTTTTTCCCTCTAACTTTGCAGTTAGTGTTTCTGTGTTATATTTTTGCCATTCTGAATTGACTTAGGTTTTGCTAAAGAAAAAAAACTGCTTTTAATCTGTGTGCCTAAATGGCTGGGATTATTTATTTATTCCTTTTTTGTTGCCCTGTTTTTTTTTTTTTGTAGTTATTATTGTTGTTATTGATGTCATCATTGGATAGGACAGAGAGAAATGGAGAGAGGAGGGGAAGACAGAGAAGGGGAGAGAAAGATAGACACCTGCAGACCTGCTTCACCGCCTGTGAAGCGACTCCCCTGCAGGTGGGGAGCTAGGGGTTCCAACCGGGATTTTGAGCAGGTTCTTGCTCTTTGTGCCACCTGCGCTTAACCCGCTGCGCTACTGCCGGACTTCCAATTGCTGGGATTTTATTGAACTATCATTCACATGCAACACTGTAGGTTTCAGATGTACCTTTCACCACCTCAGTAGCTGTGTATATCACAGCACACCAACAAGCAAATGTCTGGTCACCAATCGCCAATTTGTCCTGTTACAATGCTACCTCCTTCCTCTAGTGTAACCACCACAGTATATCAATCTAAGGGTTTGTTTTCTATTTTGTTATCTCTTGCTTGGCTTTTTCTTTCAAACTTACTTCACTTAGTACACTCCCCTCAAGGTCCATCTATGTTGTCAAAAATGGCAAGATTTCTTCTTTTTTGCAGCTAAGTAGTAAAATATTCCTGTGTGTAAGTATCTATCTGTCCATTCATACATTGTCCAGAAGTTGGATTGTTTCCATATCTTGGGCTACTGGAAATAATGAGGCAATAGTGCTGCAATGAACTTATTATTTTCAAGTTAGTATTTTCATATTGCTCATGTAACGAATTTGAGTTATTGGTGGAAATTTTTAGATTTCTATACATCCCTAGTTAGAAGCAACAACAGTCTTCAACTTGTTAACCATTAGGTCATTTCCTTGATGGTTAAGTCATTTTATAGTGCTTCAAGCACTGATTGATGTAGCTATTTGAAACCCTAGTAATAGCCATAATAATTGTTACATTTTATAATTGGGAAAAGGGGGCCGAGAAGACAGCGCAATGCTTGCCAAAAGACTCTCATGTCTGAGGTTCTGAGGTCTCAAGGTCAATATTCAGCACCACCATAAGCCAAAGCTTAGAAGTGCTCTGGACTCTATGTACCCTTCTTTCTTTATCTCTCAACAATAATAATAAATTTGAGAGCTAGGTGGCAGTGCAACTGGTTAAGCACACATATTACCAATGTCAAGGACCCAGGTGCAAGCCCCCATTCCCACCTGCAAGGGGGATGCTTCATAAGCAGTGAAGCCCGTCTGCAGATGTCTTTCTCTCTCCCTCTCTATTTCCTTCTCTGTTCTCTCAATTTCTCTCTGTCCTATACAATAAAGTAGATAGATAGATAGACAGACAGACAGATAGATAGATAGAGGATGGAAGGCAGGCAAGTAATCAAAAATGGCTGCCAGGAGCAGTGTATTTGTAGTGCCAGCACTGAGCCCCAGCAATAACCATGGTGGCCAAACAAACAAAAACTATGTATGTATATAATTGGAAAAATACACTTGAACTACTCAGCTCTTACAGCAGTATTAGATTGAACCTGGGACCTCAGAACCTCATGCAGAAAAGGGCTTTACATTGCTATTATGCTAACTCCTTGACCTAATCATTTCTTTTCAAAAAAGATTTATTTATTCATTAACATGAGAGGGGGGGAGAGAGAGAACGAGAACAGAGAGAAAACTAGTACATGCAATGCCAGGGATCACACCATCAAACTTGGGACCTGATGCTTTTAAGTTCAACTCTAGTCACTGCACCCCTGCCTAAGTCACGCACAGATGATTTGAAATTCAATGTCTAAACTGGGAGAGTTTAAAGTTAGTAATAATCATTAATGTTTATTTAAGCTTAGCTTTCCCTGACTTCTGCTCTCATGTTTGGTTACTATAATTTCTTTTTTCTTCTTCTTCTCCTTTCTCCTTCCTCTATCCTCCTTCCTCCTCCTCCCTCCTCCCCTCCCCCTCTCCCTCCCCCTCCCCTCCACCACTCCCTCCCCCTACCCCTTTCCCTCCCCCTCCCCCTCTCCCTCCCCCTTTCCCTCTCCTCCCCCTCTCCTTTCCCTCCCCCTCCCCCTCCCCCTTTCCCTCCCCCTCCCCTCTCCCTCTCCCTCCCCCTCCCCTCCCCCTCCCCCTTTCCCTCCCCCTCCCCTCTCCCTCCCCTTTCCCCCCCTCCCCCTTTCTCTCCCCCCTTTCCCTCCCCCTCCCCCTTTCCCTCCCCCTCCCCTCTCCCTCCCCCTTTCCCTCCCCCTCCCCTCTCCCTCCCCCTTTCCCTCTCCCTCCCCTTTCCCTCTCCCTCCCCCTTTCCCCCTTTCTCTCTCCCCTTTCCCTCCCCCTCCCCCTTTCCCTCCCCCTCCCCTCTCCCTCCCCCTTTCCCTCTCCCTCCCCTTTCCCTCTCCCTCCCCCTTTCCCCCTCCCTCTTTCCCTCCCCCTCCCCTCTCCCTCCCCCTCCCCTTCCCTCCCCTCTCCCTCCCCCTTTCTCTCCCCCTCCCCTCCCCTTCCCCTTCCCTCCCCTCTCCCTCCCCCTTTCTCTCCCCCTCCCCTCCCCCTTTCCCTCCCCCTCCCCTCCCCTTCCCTCCCCTCTCCCTCCCCCTTTCCCCCCCTCCCCTCCCCTCTCCCTCCCCCTCTCCCCCCCTCCCCTCCCCCTTCCCCTCCCCCTCCCTCCCCTCCTCTCCCCCTCCCCTCCTCCCTCCCCTCCTCCTCCCCCCCTCCTCCTCTCCCTCCCTGATATGCAGTCCATATTTATTTCTGTATAATTTGTGTCAATCCTATTTCTACTTAAGTTTACTATTTGACCTTTTTTCACATCTTATATTCTTTAGTTTATTCATCAGACATTTATAGAAAGCAGTAATGTACCAAATATTATCTGAGGCACTGAGCCCTAGAAAATAAAATGTAGGGAGTCAGGTAGTAGCGCAGCAGGTTAAGCACAGGTGGCACAAAGCGCAAGGACCAGAGTAAGGATCCTGGTTGGAGCCCCCAGCTCCCCACCTGCAGGGGAGTCGCTTCACAAGCAGCGAAGCAGGTCTCCAAGTGTCTATCTTTCTCTCTGCCTCTCTGTCATCTCCTCCCCTCTCCATTTCTCTGTTCTATCTTACAATGACATCAATAACTACAACATCAATAACTACAACAACAAAACAACAAAGGCAACAAAAGGGAATAAATATTAAAAAAAAGAAAAAAGAGGGAAATGCAAATAAGCATGCAATAGAAATGAGCATTAGATTCTTTCCTCCCTTAGCTAAGATTGTTGATAAGCTTACCATATAAAAGTTTTACAGGTGACAACTAACTCATCTCTCTTTACACCCCAAATGAGTTGGGTACTATTATTTTCTTGTTTTGAGACAGTAAGTAATGCATTGAGTGAGTAGAGGACCTATCTATCCTGCACATCTATGGCCAAAGAGGTCCCTAAAGATTTCTTTCAGATGGGGTAGATAGCATAACACTTATGCAAAGAGATTCTCATGCCTAAGGCTCTGAAGTCTCAGGTTCAATCCCCCAGACTACCATCAGCCAGAGCTGATTAGTGGTCTGGTAAAAAAAATAATAAAAAAATAACATCTTAAAAAGATTTCATTCTACTTTTTTTTTTATTCCCTTTTGTTGCCCTTGTTGTTTTAGTTGTAGTTATTATTATTGTTGTCGTTGTTGGATAGGACAGAGAGAAATGGAGAGAGGAGGGGAAGACAGAGAGGAGGAGAGAAAGATAGACACCTGCAGACCTACTTCACCGCCTGTGAAGGGACTCCCCTGCAGGTGGGGAGCCGGGGTTCGAACCGGGATCCTTATGCCGGTCCTTGTGCTTTGCGCCACCTACGCTTAACCCGCTGCGCTATAGCCCGACTCCCTTCATTCTACTTTTTTTTTTTCCCTCCAGGGTTATTGCTGGGCTCCTTGCCTGCACCATGAATCCACCGCTCCTGGAGGCCATTTTTCCCCCCTTTTGTTGCCCTTGTTGTTGTATCCTCGTTGTGATTATTATTATTGCCCTTGTTGACGCTATTCGTTGTTGGATAGGACAGAGAGAAATGGAGAGAGGAAGGGAAGACAGTGGGGGAGAGAAAGACACCTGCAGACCTGCTTCACCGCCTGTGAAGCGACTCCCCTGTAGGTGGGGAGCCGGGGGCTCGAACCGGGATCCTTATGCTGGTCCATGCACTTTGCGCCACATGCGCTTAACCCACTGCGCCACCGCCCGACCCCCCCCCTTCATTCTACTTTTAAGTCATGATTACAGACTTTTTTTTCCCTCTCTTCTTCCTTGGTCTAGTGCCATTCCCTTCAGAATGGTCTTCCAAATTATCTTTTCACAGCTCAAATTCCAGTCACTTGATTTACCATCATTATTATCCTTAGACTCAAATTTTCTAGTACTGAACTTTGTTTTTAAATTTTTATATTTATCTAACCCCTTTTGTTGCCCTTGTTGTTTTACTGTTGTAGTTATTATTGTTGTTACTGATGTCATTGTTGTTAGATAGGACATGTTGTTTTCTTTTATATTTATTTATTTCCTTTTTTTTGCCCTTGTTTTATTGTTGTAGTCATTATTGTTATTATTGATGTCACTACTGTTGTCATTGTTATATAGGACAGAGAGAAAGGGAGAGAAGAAGGGGAAGACAGAGAGGAGGAGAGAAAGACAGACACCTGCAGACCTGCTTCACCGCCTGTGAAGAGACTCCCCTGCAGGTGGGGAGCCAGGGGCTTGAACCGGGATCCTTATGCTGGTCCTTGTGCTTTGCGCCATGTGCACTTAGCTCGCTGCGCTACCACCCGACTCCCAGGACATGTTGTTTTCGATGGGCTGGCTTCACGGGCAGGTAACAGACAACCAGGGACGCATGGTTGAGTTGTACGCAATATCTCTTTATTCATGCAGGACGCAGCGCAATCTATACCAAGCTAAGCTAAAACTAAACTAACACAACTAAAATGAACAAAGTTGTCCTTACATACTTTCTAAGTAGGGTGTAAACAAGATGTGACGTAGAGAGGGTGGAGAGAAAAGTGACTGGTGAAAATCAGGGTATGACAAGGAGAGGGGGCGGAGCAGGCAAGAATTCTACCACTGAACCACCAATGCCCTGGAGGGAGGGTGGTGCTTGTTAACAGCTGTTATGTAAATAGAATGAAGTGGCTATGTAAATAGAATAGTGTTAAGCAGGGGGGATTAAACCAATGAAACAGAAGGGGTTTTCAGAAGCATACCAACAAGGACAGAGAGAAGTGGAGAGAGGAGGGGAAGACAGAGAGGGGGAAGAGAAAGATAGACACCTGCAGACCTGCTTCACCGCTTGTAAAGCGACTCCCCTGCAGGTGGGGAGCTGGGGGCTCGAACCAGGATCCTTATGCCCATCCTTGTGCTTTGCACCATGTGCGCTTAACCCACTATGCTACTGCCCGACTCCCTGGACATTTTTTAACCAAAAAATTCTCTCCCAGGTTATTCTTAGTCTCTTAGGGCAATAATCCTGTGGTCATAGTTTGACTTCAGGGCTGGTTGGTGTTACACCCAGTAGAGTGCATTCACAAGGACCTGGGTTCAAATCCATTCTCCCACCTACAATCATGAGAAGTGAAACAGTCATGCAAACAGTGATGATCACTTGCCCTTCTTGCCTCTCAGTTTTTTCCTTCCCTGTCAAATAAAAGGAAAGAAAGGAAGGAAGGAAGGAAGGAAGGAGAAAAAGAAAGAGAAGAAAAGGAAAGAAAAGGAAGGAAAAAGGTGCCCAAGAGCAATGGATTTGTCATGCATGCCCTAAGCCCCAGCAATAGTCCTGGTGGCAATAAAAAAAAAATTAAATTAAAATAGGGGCCAGGTGATAGTGCACCTGGTTGAGCACACATACATAGACTGGAGTTCAAGCCCCAGGTCCTCACTTGCAGAAAGGAAGCTTCATGAATGGTATCTCTCTCTGTCTTCCCCTTCCCTCTCAATTTCTCTATCAAAAATAAACTTCGGGAGTTGGGCGGTAGCACAGTGGGTTAAACGCAGGCGGCACAAAGCACAAGGATCCCGGTTCAAGCCCCCAGCTCCCCACCTACAGGGGAGTCGCTTCTTAAGTGGTGAAGCAGGTCTGCAGGTGTCTATCTTTCTCTCCCCCTGTCTTCCCCTCCTCTCTCCATTTCTCTCTGTCCTATCCAACAACAATGACATCGACAACAACAATAATAATAATTACAACAAGGGCAACAAAAGGGAATAAATAAATATTTAAAAATAAATAAATTTAAAAAATAAAAAATAAGTAAACTTCTAGTGGTCTGGGAGGTAGCACAGTAATAAAGCTTTGGACTCTTAAACATGAGGTCCCGAGTTTGATCCTTGGCAGCACATGTGCCAGAATGATGTCTGGTTCTTTCTCTCTCCTCCTATCTTTCTTATAAATAAAATCTTTAAAAAAAACTTCTATCTTATAATAATTTTACATTAAAGTCTAAATGTCATCATAATTTCAGGTTTAGTTCCACTAATGTTTTTTTTTAACAAATAAAAGATGAATGGACAAAGGTTTACTTTTACATTTTAATAGGATGAAAGCTGTTTTACAGAAAAAAATTTTTCAGTGTTTTATAGCAATTTGACAGTGAATGTGAGAATCCCAAAAGCATTTACACAGCCAATGCATCTGCCATCCTTACAAAATGAATGAATGTTCATGGATGGGAAAAAAATGTAATGATTACCATTTTCATAATTCGGTGACATCTACTTTAGAGTTATGGTCTCTGTTTAGGTTTCATCAACAGCTCTAGTTAAATTCACTTTGATCCCCTTGGTGGTTTTTCCATGTCCCCCTCGGAGGCCAGCTATGTAAATTTGAGGCCTGGGAACGCAGGTGGAGCTTTCTTTTGTAGTCTGAGTGCTATCAGTCTTTAAAGCATATACTTGTGAACTGTTTTCTCTTCTAAAGTGACTAAGATCTGTTTGTACAGAGTGAGTAGCTTTCTGACGCAAATTGGTCTAAATAGAAAGAAAAGAGCGATATTAACATTTCTTTACAGAACAACCAATTCCTGCCTGATCTCTTTTCTCATCCACAAAGAAATGTAGGGAGAAAAAAAAAAAGTAGAACACCAAAAAGTATAGAATATGATAAGAAGTGAATATCCTTTTCTTTTTTCTTTTTTTATTTTAATATTTATTTATTTATTCCCTTTTGTTGCCCTTGTTGTTTTATTGTGTAGTTACTATTGTTGTCGTCATTGTTGGATATGAGAGAAATTGAGAGAGGAGGGGAAGACAGAGAGGGGGAGAGAAAGATAGACACCTGCAGACCTGCTTCACTGCTTGTGAAGCCACCTCCCTGCAGGTGGGGAGCCAGGCCTCGAACCGGGATCTTTACACCAGTCCTTACGCTTTGTGCCACTTGCGCTTAACCCGCTGCGCTACCGCCTGACTCCTGAATATCCTTTTCTAAGATGTAGAAAATCATATAAAATCTTTAAAAATGGACCCAAAGAAGAACATAGATTTAAATTAATTGAAATCAATAACTTATTAACATAATCTAGTTATTTTTATATTCTGAAATTCATACAACATGCATCTGCCCACTGTTTTTGCTTTATTTTACTTTTTCTCCTTTTTGCTTAGAATGGACCTCTCTTTACCACTAGTCTCCAAAATCTAAAACTTTAACTTACCTCTTATAATTAAAGCATCTCTCATACTCTTCTTTTTTTTAATATTTATTTATTTTCCTTTTTGTTGCCCTTGTTGTTTTTATTGTTGTTGTAGTTATTATTGTTGTTGATGTTGTAGTTGTTGGATAGGACAGAGAGAAATGGAGAGAGGAGGGGAAGACAGAGAGGGTGAGAGAAAGACACCTGCAGACCTGTTTCGGGGGGGGGGGGCTCGAACCAGGATCTTCCTTGCATTTAACCTGCTGAGCTACCACCCAACTCCCTCTCATACTCTTCTTACCAGCATTTTCATTCTAATCACCTGGATCCTGCCTGTATTTTTATTTCTATCTTTTAAGCAGTGTTAGTTTATTTATCATTAAGTTTGTATGGGCTAATGATGCTGCAGAAATTTCAAGAATACCACATTACACATCAACAATTGTCTGTACCATACCATCAAAGGTCTAGTTACCATCAATCATCATCCCATCAAATCACCTTTGCTGCAGAACTCCTTTCTATTATTCTTTGGAAGCCACCATTCTGTTGGATTGTAAGAGGTTGTTTGTTTGTTTCTTAATATTTCACACATCAGTGAATATAAAGGTATTCTCTCTCTCTCTCTTTCTGGTATATTTAATTTAGTGTAAACCCTTCAAGGTCCACCCTAATTGGTGGCGATGATGGGGTGGGGGAAGTTCTGGAGACTCAAACTCAAGGGATTTACACATGCAAAGTGTGTGTTCTGTTGCTTAGTCACATCCCCAACCCCTCACATTCTTTTCTTTTAAATGAAAATTTAAGTTTTCATTTTCTTTTCAAAATGGGTTTCATCTTAAATTTTTCATATAAAAACTAATGTTTTGGGAGTCGGGCGGTAGAACAGCGGGTTAAGCGCAGGTAGCGCAAAGCAAGGACCGGAGGAAGGATCTGGGTTCCAGCACCCCCCTATCCCCCCCCCCCATTTGCAGGGTCTGCAGGTGTCTATCTTTCTCTTTCCCTCTCTGTCTTCCCCTCATCTCTCTCTTTCTCTCTGTCCTATCCAACAACAATGACATCAATAATAACTACAACAATAAAACAACAAGGGCAACAAAAGGGAATAAATAAATAAAAATGACATGAGCTGCGTGCGCGGTGGCACACACACAAAAAATTCTAATGTTTTAAAGATTATACTTAACATCTTATTCCTTTTATGGATTACTAGTGGAGTGTATATAGCATAATGGTTATGCAAACAGACTCTCATGCCTGAGGCTCCAAAGTCCCGGGTTCAATCTCCCAAACCACCATATGGCTGAGTTGAACAGTGCTCTGGTTAAAAAAAAAAAAATGAGGTTAAACAAACTACTCAGGATGGGAAGAAAGGAAGAGCTTATGAAAAGGAGAATAGGAGAAAAAAAATTAAAACAACTGAAATATAAGAGACTCATGGGACAATATCAAGATTCACCTTGTAAGGTTTCTGGGGCTAGGGACATAACATATGGTTATAAAAAAAGACTTATGCCTGAGGCTCTGAAGCTCAGCAGCACTACCATAAACTTGGGCTAAGCAGTGCTTTGGTTAAAAAACAAACAAATAAATGAATACTAATAAGGGTTTCCAGAAGAATAAGAGAAGGAAAGGGGGCACACTTTTTTAATGTGGTGCCCACATTTTTCATAGGTTTGAAGCCACTGCCTCTGACATATCTTTAACTCTCTATTTTTTTAAATATTTATTTATTCCCTTTTGTTGCACTTGTTGTTTTATTGTTGTGGTTATTGTTGTTGTTACTGATGTCATCATTGTTAGATAGGACAGAGAAATGGAGAGAGAAGACGACAGAGGGGGAGAGAAAGAGAGACATCTGCAGACCTGTTTCATCACTTGTGAAGCAACTTCCCTGTATTTGGGGAACTGGGGACTCAAACCCAGATCCTTATGCCAGTCCTTGTGCTTTGTGCCATGTGCGCTTAACCCACTGCACTACCGCCTGACTCCATAACTCTCTATTTTAAAGAGACAAGAAAAGAGACATCATAGCACCGCTACATCATTCTAACCCTTGTATATGTGCAATACCAGCATTGAGCAGTAATTCCAGTTAATCTATTTAGCTTGAATTTGTAATGGTACCAGGGATTGAACCTGGGATTTTCAGATTTCAGGCATAAAAGTCTGTTGTGAAACCATAATAGCTATGCTATCTCCCCAACTCCTGGGTTAATTTTTAATTTATTTTATGGGGAGGGGGAATACAGTGATATCACAGCATTACTCCATCATCCACTAACTCCTTCAATGCTACCAAAGGTACCCCATGTGGCAATCGGACTTGACTTCAGGGATGTGTACTTGGGAAGACACACATTAATCTGGGTGGTGGATGTGGTGTCATAAAACATTTGTTTGAAATATTATAGCTGAAAACTTTCAAAAACTAAGAAAATATTGTTACTAACCAATTTTATAGCTTTTCTTCTTAATTCCCACTCATTCCATTCATATGATCTCACAATTGTTGGTGGCAATAAGTGTGTATCTGTCTGTGTACTACTTTCACACTTTGTAATTGGTTTTACATAATGTTTGTCAATGTCTTTCATCTGAAAGAATAAAGTTCTTTAATTAATGTATATAAAATGTCAATTTACAATTAACTAAAATCATTTAGCTGAAGCTAACAAAAGTTAGAAAAATAAGAATTTCTATAAATGAAATATATTTGTAAATATCAACTAACATGACAAAATAAGCCAACAATTATTGACTTAAATGTAATTATTTTCCTGGGCATTGTGACTAAGTGCCTGGTTTTGGAGAGGGGAAAACCCAATATCTTTCATTCCCAAGTGAAATGCCTCTTTCCAGCTTTCATAATTGGTAGTATAATAAATACCTGTTGGCAATGAAAAGACATTTAAAACAGTTACTAAGTTGACAGTGCAAATCACATTTGTTTAAAATACTGAAACACCTTTACGATA